>NC_070582.1:31584424-31819424 GCF_027409825.1 Scomber japonicus | reverse complement strand
CTACTTTATAATCGTGGTGGTTATGTCAAAGCAAGCAACTACAAATGACAAACTAGAGTGAATTTGAACCTGTATTTGTGACCACAAGCAGCTGAGACTTTGTGTTTTTCAGGAGTGGATTTAGATGAGGTGATTTGGGGCCCTGGTCACATGCTTGTGTAGCTGTTTACTTAAAGCCAAGAGTGAAAGAAAAGTATTTCCAGCACAGTGTTTTTAAATCTACTTTACGTCTATTCAAGGTGGAGCTTTTTATAGTCAAACAACATAAAAAGGACAGCATATGTGAGTACGAGCGTTCATTAAACCCTCAAGTCCCTGTATACACAATTCTAATAAACCCATAAGCATGAGCTGACAATCAGAGCTGCACAGAGTCGGAGGAAAAGTTTTATCACATAGTGTACTCTAAAAAGAGAAAAGTAGGCAGTGAAACAGCTTTTAATCAAGAATAGACAGACTGTTAGGCTACTTCCCATGGGCAGTTCAAAACCAGTGTGTTTCATATAAGCATAAATCTTTTGAGCAAACATACCCAGCCGAATGATCCGAACTGGAGCCGCTGAGTAGAAATGATCTAAGAGGCAGATATAATGATCCACTTTATTTTAGGATGCACATTTTTTCAAAAACTCTCTCTATTATGTATTTCATTTTTAAATACAGCCCTCATTATATCCTGCTTGAAATAAGGAAAGATTCACTTTTACAGAGCTTTACATGTGTGTATTATAAAATGTTAGTGTTTTCATGTTGTTGATACTCATACTTGATGTTTCTGTGGGTTGAAGCAGCGATACCAGAGGCCAAGCAATCAGACCCATGTGAACCAGCAGGTTTTTGAACCAGCGCTGCGCTAGTCAAGATAAATGCCACAGAGCTTTGGAGGGGGGCTTGTGCTTCATCTGGCATAGGCTTGTAATACTGCAGTCTCATCTCCCATGCTCTTTCAAGTGGGGAGTAGAAAGGCCTTCATTTTAGCTGCCCTTCTCATTAAAGGTGACCTCGTGGCACCCCTCTGATCACCAGGCACAGTGCAGAGGGACCGTTTACATCCTTGACACACAGCCACAGTGCTCAGGCCCAGAGGACCTTGTGTATACTGGGTGGGGGTGTGGGGGTGTGGGGGGGGGGGGGCAGTTTACACTGGCAGTCTTTTTAGAAAGTTGAAGTATTTAGACAGTGACATCTTTCTGTTGTGTTTTATCTGTGAAAACCTACTTATGAGGTCAAAGAGCAGAATTTCACCAATGATTTTCCTTATGGTCCTCAATTTCTAAAGTCCCCTTTCACTCAAAAATGATTTCCCTTTTCCTTCCGTTAGATCAGGGGTGTCAAACTCATTTTTATTCAAGGGCCACATACAGACCTCCTTCCTTCCAGACATTCCTTCCTTCCCTCCCAACAGAGGGAAGGAAGGAAGGAAATAAGAAGGGAAGGAAGATAAGACAGACAGAAGGAAGGAGGGAAGAAAGGAAGGAAGGAAGGATTGACAGACAGACAGATGGAAGGAAGGAAAGAAGGAAGAACAGACAGAAGAAAGGGAGGAAGGAAAGAAGGGAGGAGGGATAGAAGGAAGGAAGGACAGAAGGAAGAAACGGATGAAGGACAGATGAAGGGAAGGAAGGAAGGGAGGAAGGATAGAAGGAAGAAAGGGAGGAAGGACAGAAGGAATAAAGGAAGGAAGGAAGGACGGAAGGAAGGTAGGAACAGCAGATGAAAGGAAGGAAAGTGGGAAGGATTAGACCCCTCGGTGGGCTGGTTCTGGCCCGCGGGCCGCATGTTTGCCACCCCTGCGTTAGATGTTTGAGCTTCACTATGCAGTACGATGCTTGTAGGAGTTTGACACTTCAAGGCTTTTTTTCACATTGAAAACTTCTCTGCGCTAACCTTAAATCTGAGTTCCAGACATGAACCTTGGAGTGGGACTCAACATGAAAATGAGTTTGGAGCCAATTGCACACTTACAAAAGTGTGTTGTGGAAAATTGAAACCTTTAATGCCTGTATGCTGAGAATGGAAGAAAAATAAGGGATATCTTGCTTCATACAGTTATGCTTTTGAAATGAAAAATATTTGCATATTCATGCACTTGGGAATTTTGATGAGGGAGAATTAGTAGATTAGTAGAAAAGTCATTTGAAGGATTTGAATGAGGTAATTAAAGTTATTTGTGGAATAACCGTATTGGTTACAAATTAATATTCAAAGCATTGTTTGTTTGTTTTGGACTAGTTATCTTGGGAATAATTTAGTATTTTGTCCACATATTATACTTTGGTCATTTTAGTTTATTATTATGTCTTGTGTCTACAAAAAAAAAAAAAGACTCACATCCAAGATAAACGATGTACAAGGCCATGGCCATTTTTCTCTGCCATGGTAGAACTAACGTGCTTTGTTTTCTGTGTTTCTTTTTTTAACTTGCTCCTGTTGCTGGGCTACCTGTGGACGCCGCTGGCTACGACAGTCTCATGTGAGTACATCTAACTAAAAAGTCCCTTGGTCAAATCATTCCTGTCTGAATAAAAGAGAGAGAGAGAGGTTGTTTTGTTTGTTTGGTTCAGAATCTCTGTCCCATGGCGTTTCAACAACAAAGATAATCTGTGTAATCTTCACACTCAATTATTAAGGAATAGATATTTATATTTATTTAATAGTTAGAATGAATCCTACCATGCCTAAAAGTGATCACAGTGGGCCTCCAAAACTCAGAGAGATTTTCTTTTTTTCTTCAATTTTACATTCGATGAATTTGCCAACTGATGAAATCAAATCAAAGTCTCGTCCCGTATAAATGTTTAATTGGTAGCTATCAGAGATTTGCATCACCATTGAAGGCGCAGCAAGCTCCTTTTTCTCCAATTCATATCAACAAATTCTAAGAAAAATGAAAAATAATAAAGGTAGTAACTCCTTTATTCTTTGCTTCAGAAAACAGGCTGACTCAAAGTTTAATGGGAAAAGCTTACATCAGTTAGAGTTGTTGACGTGTGTGTGGGTGTGTGTGTGTGTGTGTGTGTGTCTGCAGGTGATTTCATCAGAGAAGTCAGGGAACCATTTTTTCCGACTGACGGGCCCCGGTGCTGACCAGGACCCCAAAGGTCTCTTCACCATTGACATAGACACAGGAGACGTGTCAGTCAGCCGCTCACTGGACCGGGAGGACTTTGACTCCTACGAGGTCAGTACACTTGTGTGTGTGTGTGTGTGTGTGTGTGTATCTTTCTGTCCACCTGGGCATTCTCTCTCTTTCTCTCTCTCTCTCTCTCTCTCTCTCTCTCTCTCTCTCTCTCTCTCTCTCTCTCTCTCTCTCTCTCTCTCTCTCTCTCTTTATTCTTTTCCTTGTCAAGTTTGCTGTCTGTGTAATCTGTATGTTGTTCACCGATCATCTTCTTCTTTCTTGACGAGAATCTAAAGTACAAACAAAATGTACTTTGAGCTACTTCTTTTTTTTAAATTTAAGCATATGTTCAGCTTACTGAAAGAAACCTCAGATGCTAGTTAGTGAAAGAGCTCTCTGATTATGCAACCTGATTACACATTTATTGGCAGTGTTATTTGAGAATATATGAGCTTCTTATTTGGTGAAAAGGGTGAATTGATGTTATCAGTTAGAAGTTAGTGGTTTCCTTTATGATAAAAGAACATAAGAGGCTGTTTGAGGGGGCCTGTCGGGTTTGGTGCCCTCGGGGGTTTGTCTGCCTGACGAAAGTGTTTCTTGTAGAACAGAAAGGGAGAGAGGGGCAGAGAAAAATCAACTTTTTTTAAAAGTCGGTCAATTGATCTATTGCGCTGTTTTCAGAAAAGCAGACGTGAGTTAGGGGTGTTCAGCTGGGTGCAAGCTGTTGATAAGCTAACTGGCTTTTGTGGGAAAGAAAACCTCTGAAATAATTCACACAGTAAGTAGCAACAGATGCAAGTGGAGAGAAGACATGAGAGGAACACAGGCGAAGGCTGAGGGGAACAAACGTATTCACAATATACCTTTTTGTTTTTGGCTTTCAGTGGTTATTTACAGGCACTATTGACACCCTTTATAAATGACCATGAGAAGAAGTAATGATCCAGTAATAGGAATAGTATTTCTAACTGGCATGGGCTGTGTTGACACATACTGTACTCATAACAGTGTGAACATCTGTGTGACTAATACCATGTAAAAGGACTAAGAAGAAGCTCGCTTACATGTTGCATCAACTCTTCTACAGTAAGTCAGGTGTCTGTATTCATATTTAACATGATTGCGTTACTGAAGCCACTGAGAAAAGTTAAAGCAGTAAGTCAACATTTAGTGAAATGAACTAAAAATGAATGAGCTTTCTTGGTGAGAGTTAGTGAAATACTCTCATATTTGTATGTGTAATATGATGTTGTCACCAGCAGCGTTTATGTAAAACTGCTAAATTGGCTTCTTCTGCCTCCTTGCACATCTGAAGATTACAAATTAACACATCTTTCATTTGTTTAATATGATATGTATAAAAATAAAGGTGTGGCAACTGTTTTTGGGTGTTTTTTTAAAACATATTTAACAAATTGAATATAATGTGTTAATAAGTGAGCTTTAGAAGTGTTGATACCTTCTGATATATCTTCAGACAAACACGTGAGCGGTGTCAGTTCTCTCATCTATCACTCAAAAAAAGCCAACAAGGATATTTTCCAAAATGTCTAAACTATTCCTTTAACCCTTACATAGTATTTAGGGTCAAATTTGACCAATTTTTTACATTTGAGATCTGTAAAAACACCCTATACACATTTCTTCAAGTCTGACTTTTCCTAATGTGACCCAAATATACACAAATGGAAGTAGAATGTATAGAATGTATAGATTTTTTTTTTTTTTTTTTTTTGTGCGGCTGATACACATTTTTATACATGCAAATTTGCAAATTTGACCTGTGTTTATTAGAGGGAAATCAAAACTCAGCATTCAAACATGTTGAATTATAAAATATTGTCCTAGACCATGAAATTGATTGAAAACATGATTGTGAATGCCTTTTAATCAAACAGAAGGATTCATGTATTAAAGACTGATGGGGGAATTTATGAATGTGAATTGGTGTAGAAACTGATTATGAGTTAGAATATGAACAGTGTGTGAGGGTAAGGACTAGTTGAATGCTGGTTTCAGATGGGTTTTACCCAGCAAATGTTGAAGAGAAACCAGAACAATGCATCAGTACTGTCACACCACACACTAGATTTAAAACCAGAGAGATGTATCTGATGGTGACAGCCTTAATCAGCATTGTGTGAACTCATTTGGCCAGGGTTTGAATGTAATGGACATTCATTTATGTAAAAGTCCCACACTCCAGCCTTAAAATAAATTGAACCTAGTCCCTCGTTACAAGGAAAATGAAAGAAATGCCCTTGAAACACAGATTTCACTGAGTTCAGTTATTCCTACCAAGCTGTAAACCGTCTACCTTTTCCAAGTACCTGCATTATATTCATTTTAAACTTAAGGCAGTTTTCACTCTGTCAGCATTGCTACTGTAATTTACCAAACAGATTATGGACATACACAAGTACCTTCAAAGCAGCAGTGCTTATCTAGTGTTTCTTTTGTTGTTGTTGCTTACATCCTGAAAGTTTAGTGACAGCTCAGTAAAATAAAGTTTTTTGGGTCCTGGTTGGCCTTAACAAAAAAAAGTTACTGCAGGGAACTCTGGGGGAGGAGACGGAGAGAGAATTGGGGAAAAAGAGGACAATGATGAAGAGAGACGAGCAGAGGATGGGGTCTAGGGACCTTCTCCATAAAGATTTTACTGTGTTCTGTATGGAAAAAGTTTAGCTCAGCTTAGAAATATTTAATGGGACAATGAGTGAGATGACAGAAGAGGAAAAAGTATGGAAAAATAAGTGAAATTTAAAACTTAACCCAAACACATCGCAGAGTTAACAGATCTGCAGATATCCACATTATCAGAATATTATTTATTCATTGTCATGGAAGTGTTTTCCTTTGTAATAAAATCAGATTTTACAAAGAGAGATTGTCTTTCAGAGTTTATTCTTGGATCACATGCAGAGTCTGTGCCTCTGTTAGACAAAGACCCCCCCCCCCCCTCCTCCTCATCATACTTATAGTGGTAGCTGCCTGTCACAGAGTGCTATGAACATGCTGTGATCTGTCAGTTATACACTCTCCTCAGCTGCATCCCAACTCACATTCCTGCAGCTCCCTGCTGATACTTGTCAGCAAACGTCAGACTACAAGATTAAATGTCCGGCTGACGTCCTCTTATCCTAAGCACGTTTGAGTACAGAGCATCAACCGATATGAGAGCTCCCCAATCATCTTCGCCTTCCTCTACCACACATGTACAACACTGTATTACCAGATAAGGAGCTTGATTTTTCCATTACGTACATTATAATTTGACGTTATAAGATTGTCACCGCTTTCTCATTTGATGGTGCCTATGAACTCATGACAACGTTAGATAAAGGCCCTGAAGAACCGTAACATTGTCCAAACATGGCTAGCAAGTCTCTTGCAAAGATAAGGAATGGATTGAGTTAAACAGCAAGCTACAGAATGTTATTACAGAGCACATTGTCTGTCCCAAAAAAAAAAAAAAAAAGCTGAATTAACACTGAAACCGCTTATCTTATTTTAGCAAGTTGTTTCCAAAGGCTTCCTCACTAATATGCACCATCATCTTTGGGTGATTTGTTTCTGTCGCCTTTGGCTTCCTCGCTACCTCTGATGAATGTGTCTTCTTTAAGATTGTGTTAAAGCCCTCAAAAAAAAAAAAAAAAAGATTCCAGTATTCAAATCGGGTTGCTGATTTTGTGGAAAAAAAAAAAAAAAGAAGAAACACCCCAAAAATGATGGAAAACATGTCACTCCTCATTCGGTGGCTATGGTTTTTCAGCAGACTGTATTGGAAGTGTCAGAGATGTAGCAAGCCACTAAAGCAAATAAGCAAATAATCCAATTCATCCTTATATATAATAACAAGAACATTGTGCAGATAGCAACTAAACTAAAATATGTATTGGATTTTAGCTTTAACCACACCAAATGCACTTGATGTCATTATGTATCTGACTCTGATTCTAGACTGAGATGACATCAAGTCTGCTTTCCCCCCCAATAAAAAGAAAATCTCCTCTGAGTGATTTTCCATCCTTAGTCTGAATATGAAAGCTCAGAGATTTAATTGAAGGCTTCAGTCAATGGCTAAATAATTCCATCATGGGAAAAGAAAAAAAAACTGAGCCATACTAATATGCCATCCTTTCTATGGCCTGGAGTGAATTATCTTCTAACATCAATTAAACAATTCATTGTGTCTGGGCCATCACTAATGATCATCATTATTTGCTACGTGGCAGTTGTAATCCCTGAAGGCATCTTTCTGTGCACATACTGTCAGTGATTTAAAGTGACTAATCACATTTACTCCAGTAGTGTACTTAAGTACATTTTAAAGGTGCTTTACTTTACTTTTTAGTTGTAATTCAAAATTGGAAACCACTGGCTTTCAATATGATGAAACTAACCGTAACCCTTACCTAACTAGTGGAATTAAACCAGTTCATTCATCAACAACATCAACATTAACAACTATAAGCTTGAGATGAACATAACCATAAACAGCTAACTGCTTTACTTGCTAAGTACACATTGAATCATTTTATTCATGTAGTCCTGGGATAATGCTAGCTATCATTGCAGTGACTGTCCTGACATGGTGGCTTCCATGGAAACAGCTGGGATGTTGTGAGCTACATGAATTAAATGCCCCCGAATATCAGAGCGCACAAAGGTTCCTCTGCTGTTTGGTTGTTTCCCACAGAATAAGAATATAGCTACATTTACTCGAATACTCTATTTATGTACAGTTTTGAGGTACTTGAGGTACAGCTTCCAACCTTTTTATCTTTTGACGTCTTACAAAAAGCAGTTTGTAGTCAGGCTCACATTTGAAATGTCTGAGTTGGTAACAGCTCCACCAAATAGTGATTTTTCCCTCTAAACTTCTCACATAGTTTCATTTCAATAAATGTTCAAATGATCCAATATTTCACCAAAAATCAAAAAGTCAAAAAAATGAAAACACATTTGTGTATCAGAATTTTGTTTTTCTTCTTTCCTCTCCCATTAATCATCTCACCACCCCTCACATTTATCTGCTGACCCTTTGGAGGGGCCAACTGGACTAACCTAGCTAACTGTATATAAAGTAGTGTAAACTAGCTAACTGTATATAAAGTAGTATAAACTAGCTAACTGTATATAAAGTAGTGTAAACTAGCTAACTGTATATAAAGTAGTATAAACTAGCTAACTGTATATAAAGTAGTGTAAACTAGCTAACTGTATATAAAGTAGTATAAACTAGCTAACTGTATATAAAGTAGTGTAAACTAGCTAACTGTATATAAAGTAGTATAAACTAGCTAACTGTATATAAAGTAGTATAAACTAGCTAACTGTATATAAAGTAGTATAAACTAGCTAACTGTATATAAAGTAGTATAAACTAGCTAACTGTATATAAAGTAGTATAAACTAGCTAACTGTATATAAAGTAATATAAACTAGCTAACTGTATATAAAGTAGTGTAAACTAGCTAACTGTATATAAAGTAGTGTAAACTAGCTCCATCTCCAGCAGCTACAACAGTAACATGCCACTTCAACAATGATGCTTTAGTGTTAATACTTGTATGATGTTTGATATATAGTAATATGATATAAAAGTCAAAGGCACCAAACTGGCACTTTTACTACTACAACTCATAATACCTCAGTAACATTTAGCTGAAGTGCATCACTTTTACTTGTCATGGAGTATTTGTACATTGCTGTATTGGTACTTTCACTTTAGGAAAAGATCTCATATTTCTTCCACCATTGCATACTGCACATGCATATGCAATTGTACACACATGCAGACTCCACACTCTCTCAGTACTTTCCTTCCTCCCATCCTTGTCTGTTTCAGAGCCAGACCTGCATAATATCTTGCTCTGTCCTCTTATCATAAGGAGATAGTAAGTCCCAATCATGACTCAGAACAAGGGTCTCCTATCAAATTCAGCTTTGGCTTTTTATTGATGGTCCAACAGTGTGTGCAGAATGTATTACTGTATTACTTTTATAGTGCCAAGTGGTCCTCTTAGGCTGTCCCAGTCACATTCATTTAGAGTGTCTCCTTTCCCACTGTCACTAATGGCTTTTTATGAGGACGAAACATGAAATATTTATATGTGGAATAAAATCACCATTGAGTGTTTCACTATTGTGCAGCAGAACTTTATTTTTTTCTTCTAACATACATCTATCTGTTAAGTATACTGTTCAATCGTACATCATTAATCTACAGGAAGTTTGAGATGTCAGGTAAGGAGATGATTTAACAGTTGTAACACATGGGACACAAACATGTGAGTTGATCACAATATAAATCTCTGATCCGTTATTATGTTTTGAAGCAAATGTCAGAAAATGTCAAGTCTTTTATTCATCAATAGATACTACAACCAGAGATGGAAAGTAACAAATTACATGTACTGTACTTTTACTTTTACTTAGTATGTTTTGTGTTCAGTATTGTACTTTAAATTTTAAATCACATCCGTTACTGAGTAAAAAATGTTGGCCGAATTTCTTTTTTAAAGCAAAGGGGATCATACAGCATCATTAACCAGCATGATACAATAACTTAACATTCATAAATGATTGCAGCCTGTGACAATCGGCAGCTAGCTCTCATAGCGACATGTAAACTCCAACAGAACACAACAAACTCTAAAAGAAATGTCCATTAGACGTTGTGCTGTCATCTGTCTCACTCTGCAGCTGTCTCACTCTTCGTGTAGGACCAGGCATTGAGCATGATGCTTTCACATGAAAAGGACCATTACATCTATCTAAACACTGCCTCAGCCCTTTTTTTTCATTTGGTCGCAAATTAGTAGAGTTAGAGCCATCGGCCATATGTCTTAGTACAGGTGAACCACCAGTGTATCTGGTAAATGACCCCACTAATAATGCCTGGATTGTTATCAAACTTCTACAGTATTACAAATAGGCTCTTTACTCATAAATCCATGCATTGGAAAGTTTGTAAGTACACCAGTAGTTTATTAAAATAACACTTAGCTGATGGCTTTTACTCTGCTGCTACTGCTAAAGCTGTAAATATCATTGAAATCTTGTGCGACCACATGGTCTTTCAGATACACTGTTGGTTCCATTAGCGCCTGTACTAAGACATTCGGCTGATGGCTCTAACTCCACTAATTTGCGACCAAATGAAAAAAAAGGGCTGAAGCGATGTTTAGATAAACGTAATGGTGCACATGACACTAGGTTGAAATTACGCCGAAACATCACTTTAGCACGGAATACTTAAAAGTTTGGTCTTTTTTGGGTCATTTAAAGACCTGTATTGATTTATAGATTTGCAGTATGACTGTTGGTTTACATCAGGGGAGATTGTAGGACTAGGATCAGACCTTTAGAGGGGCTCAGCTCCTAATCACAATTTGACATTCAATGCCCTGCAAGTTTTAAAAAAAACCCCAATAATAATTCAGTGTTTACCACACATGGGACTATGGAGGGTTTATCATTTATTTTTAAGGGTGCTGAGATCAGGGTTAGGGGTGTTAGAGCATTCCTAAAAAGAGTCTAAAATCGCCCCTGGTTTACAGAATCCACAATTTATGCCATCTTCAATTCAATGGTTGTGTTGTTAGAAAATGTTTTATGGGATGGTCTCCACTAAAATGACACATACCTCCATAAATGTTTTAAATGTCGTTTGTCGACATAATTCATTTTGTCATTGAAGCTGAATTTGTAAATGTATACCTTTTACCTTTAATTAAAACAACTAGTTAGAGATCTATGAGCCATCACTTTGTCCTACAGCCCCCCCCCCCATAACTTTTACTCTGAATAATTTTTTAACAAACTACTTTTTACTTTTACTTGAGTATATTTTTAGACCAGTACTTTTACTTGTACTCAAGTCAAATTTCATCAAAGTAGTGGTACTTTTACTTGAGTAGAATATTTCAGTACTCTTTCCACCTGTGACTAGACATCCTGTTTCCTTTAGAGACATTTGTTTAGGATATAAAGAAGTAATTTTAGATAGAGTGTGGATCCTCATGTTCAGGGTTGTCTATCTCATATCTGTGCAAACAAATACTGGTGATCATATACCCTCAGGAAGGCTTACCTACCTTATTCTATGTTTATGCTGTGGAGTGTCTTTGTCAATATTCAGTAACCAAGGCTGTATTGAACGATTCCTTTCACTCCTTTCTTCTCTCTCTCTTGAATTATGATGATGAATGATTGCTATTGGCAAATACATTCTCCCTCCTCCCCCACAAGGTCATCACATATCAAAATAATATTGCCACTGGCTTTGAAAAAGATGAAATCACCGAAGTTGACTGCCTTAATATCTAAATGCAGTGGTATAGGCTCAGCTCGGAATATATGGATGCACAAGCTGTGGCAGATCAAATCACAAACCAGGCAAAATGTGAAAAATACATGTACGAAAAGCACAGCCTACCTTCAACACAACAACAGCAAAGGTCAGCTCAACACAGATGGAAAGTGGGAATTGTAAGTAGGCTATTACAGGAACCCAACAAGCAAACAAACATAGCTCTAACAAAGTCAACGTTTGCTGTGTAGGAACAGACAGTGATCAGCTGGGCCACATGTTCACCAGGATTTAATGTCAAACATTATTTTCTTATTAAGCTCACTTAGGGTGAAAATGAATGTTAATGAGATGGAAAATGGAGAGGAAGGGAGAGGAGGAGGAGGAGGAGGAGGAGGAGGACGGGGCTTATTGCTGCAGTTATGACAAGCTTGGGTCGGGAGTGGCGAGGAAGATGTCTAATTGGCTTAGAACGGAGGAAGGATGGAAAGTGAAGTGATAAATAACAGTCTTGTTTACACAGGTAGAGGGATGACCCTCAGTAATGCAGGTCATCACAACAATAAGTGTATTGAGTCCTTTGTGCGTGCTTACCTTGGAGATGCTGAGATTTGAGGGTGACCAAAAAAAAGCACATGGTTACACTGGCTATTGTGGTTTATTTTGTGAAATAATACAATTCTTCTTAGAGAGACACATTTTAAAAAGGATTTCTTCAAAAGTCATCCTAATCCTAATGTTTGCAGGGTGTGACTTGCAGTAGAAAGCAGGCATCCTCCCTTGTGATGTCCTTTGACAGCAGATCTAAGAAAAAAAAATAAAAAGGTACTATACTGTGCTCCCTATATTCTGCCTGTCAAGCCAGAATACACACTGACAAAGGATGGACTCACTAAAAAAAAGCATATGGACCTATCTCGCCTGTAAAAAAGGCCAAGCTTTCAATTGACAGCTGTTTTGAAATTTAGATTTTCTTTGAAAAACTGTGCAAAGCTGCTCCCTCAAAACAGTGTTGTTAAGTTGTCAGACTGCATAAGTAAAGCACAACAGTTTTAACTTTAATTACCCCTTTTTACAAAAAGTAGACATCAAACAGTGGCGTGCTCTGACAGATCACTCCCTTGTGCATGTGACTCTGACTCTTCACATCAGTTTCAGTTTAATTCTGGTGTTTGTCCAATAAATGTTGGTAATTTGATAAAAGTAATAAAAAACCCACATAATTTAATTAAAAAATAGGATCCATATAAGGATCATTTTACTAAAAAAGTTATTGAAACTATTTTCTCTTAAAGTCTGTCTACAGGATTGAGGCTCAGGATGAAGTATGGATGCAGGACCTGTACTAAGGGCTTTAGTCGATGTTAAAGTAAATCAAGTTTTGGAGAACATATTGATTTAAATGACTACACACCGAATTGTGAAAATAGTGAACTTGGGGCAGAAGCATCTTGGTGTCTGTCACTTCAACTGGTTATCCAACCTTGAAAGCAAATAATGTCCAATATAATTCCATTGCATTAGAATGAATAATGAAATGTTGTAACAGGCTATGGGTGTAACAGTACATGTATTTGTTGTTACAGTTTGTGCATGCAGTCATATCAAGAATATGCTCCATGACACAAACAGCTGCTGTCAAAGTGGTTTAAAAATCCACTTACTCCAGAACAATAGTTCCACTCAATCCACACGGATGTATGCTAGCTGGCTTATCCAATGAAACTTGGTTACCCTGGTTACCCTGTAGTGTCATGCCATGACTAAAGGGTAACCAGGGTAATGAAAAACTAGGGAAACAAGAGAAAGTCCACACACTGCAGCTTCCAATGCAAGTATTTAATAAGATATTACCAGTTTGACGTTTCGAGCACAATAATAATAATAATAATAATAATAATAATACATTTTATTTGATGGCGCCTTTCAAGTCACCCAAGGTCACCTTACAAAGAATAACAGAGAATAAAACAACAAACATTATTAAAACCAGACATCAAACTAAAAGAAAACCTAAAAACAAGTGTAGTGCACAGTGTTAAAGTGAGTATGACAGGTTGAACAGGTGTGTTTTGAGTTTGGATTTGAATGTTGTGATGGAGTCTGACTGCCGAGCAGCTGAAGGCTCGGGCACCCATGATGCTGAGGCGTGATGTGGGGATGGGTAATAGACCAGCAGAGGTTGAGCAGAGGGTGCGGGAGGGGCTGTAGTCCTGGAGGAGGTCGCAGAGGTAAGAAGGGGCTAGATGGTGGAGGGCTTTGTATGTGAGAAGGCTAACTGATTTTTAGCCTTCTTCAGACTAAAAATCTGTTAGAACATCACCATCTTAAATACACAAAAGGTCATGGTCACCTGACAGTCACATGATGTGCCAATCCCACTTAGTACTTTTCAGGTGCATATAGGTGCAAACAAAAGAATGTGTAAATACAAAGTAGAAAAGAAGAAAAAGAAGAATCTATGTACATAAATGCAACTAGGTAGTATTATGACCCATATTTGATTTAAAAACAATAAACACATAGTTGTAAATAATGTATATACATATATGTACAAAAGATATAAATTGGACCCTCAGAGCCCAATAGTAGAGTTTTGGATCATATAGCCATCATAATATCTTCATAGCTAGGTTTTTTATTAAAATATGCTCCATTATCTCCACAGTAAAAAGATCACCGGGTCCCCATCCCCTCTCTATGAGAGTAGGCTTTACACTCCGCCTTTTGATATATGACATCATTAGATTATTAATAGTGAAGCATCTGTGTTAGAGCAGTATGTTATTGTTGTATTTGCTGGAGGTGGAGCTAGTTTACACTATTTTATATACAGTTAGACCATAAATCAGCATAAAACAGCTGTGGGCAGGTATAATGAAAGCTTGTTTTCCTTTGCGGCACACCGAAACAGTTCAGTCATAGTAACGTGTAATGTTACGGCCAATGAGCCATTGCTGGACGACCAAAATGTTATTTCCCCCCCCCCCCTTTTTTTTTCTTTTGTGCCGTACTGAAATTGTACTGAAGCGTGCATTTGGTGGACTAGTATAGACTGACTCTCCATGGTCACTAACACAAGTCTAACCCATGATTCAGCTACAGAATAGTGTAAGGAAATAAACATCAAGTCACAAAAATGCAAATACAGAGTGACAGGTGCTACCAGCTGTGTACAGTCTGGTCTTTACATACTACAGTCTGTTCCAACATTTACATGAATAACAATTCACTTTAGAGACTGCATTTCAAACATGGAAGACACACAATAACATAAACCGTGCACATCGAGATGCATGCCAAGAAATTTTTTTTATTTGGATTGGAGAGATGACTGTTTTTTATAAAGGGAGGTACCCATGTTTATAGTTTGAAGGGGGGGGGGAATAAGGGGTCTAATGACAGGTTTGCTGCTCTTCTCCTCAGTCACCACTTTCTACCTACTTTCTATGCTCCAGTGCTGCTCCAAACATTTAGTCTAAGAATAACAGCTCATTTATAATAATCCCCTCTTTACACAGTACACACACAGTAAAAAGATGCTAGTTAAAGCAGTTCAGGGCAGGTTCTGGCAGATATGTAATAACACTCTCAGGCTTCTCATTTTTTGCAGACGTACAGCCTAATTCCCACAATTTGCTAATTTGGCGACTTTGCAGGTTTTGATCCTCATACCTCGCGGCATAAGGCGCAGACTCATGGATGCATGCACAGTTCTGTTGTTTAATCAAATTTTACAGTCACTGCTCCCCTTTATATCTGTGCTTTTGCCTTTACCTGCTCTGCTGTCGCTGGTTTCTTCTGCTAAGGTGTCAGAGGGGAGAGTATATATGTATATTTTTTTTATTAATCCGTCAAGTTGCTGGGGTGGAAGAACAGGGACTAGGTGGAAGCCCGAACATTGAATTTACAGTTTCTAGTGGTTAGTTGTATACTTGTGTATTCTTACATCTATGCCTCTGTGCATATCTCTAGATATATCTGTATATGCTGCAGTACCAAACATTGCTCAGTCAAACAAAGCAAAAGTTTTGTCATGTTTCAGTGGGGCAAATGCTGCTATATGGGCACATGCATGTGCAGCAGTGCAAGGTGGTAGCGGGCTGGGTGAAGTGCATTGTGTCATTTGTAATTGTTGTTTTGATTTAAACAGGGACAGTGTGCAATAAAACATTAAAATTGTATAAAACAAGGAGAGCATCAGATTTGAGCAGCTTGCTATTTTCCGACCATCAAAAATCAAAAACAGAACTCACAAAGTTGTGCAAAATTGCAATGATAAAATGATCAATACAAACACTCTCACATCCTAAAAACACTTTGCCCCCCCAGCCCAACTTTTATAGAATGCTCCAGTGCTGCTCTAAATATTTACTCTAAGAAAACCAACTAATGATTAATGAATACACTCACAATCTTCCAATCCCCAACCTTTCCCCTACTTAATTACTTTAAAAAATACGACATTCAAAATTCCAATCAAATGTTTGATTCATAAACATGCACAGTGAGTGTTGCATGTTTTGCATCATAAATCTCACATCCTCACACTTCAAACAGACATACACCACTGTTCCATATAGCAATCTAATGCCCTCCTCATTTACAGTAGGTGTAACGTTATGAGCCTGAGGCCTAAAACAGGTGAAGCCTGTTGTCCAAATCCCACTCCTGTTTTCTGCTTGGCTGGACTGTAATTTCCTGGGCTTTGGAGAGCAGGATACGCTGCCCTGCACACAGGAAAACACGCCTGATGTGCACTTAGCCGCTGTATGTGGGCAAGAGATAAAGAGAAAAAAAACACACACACATACACAGCACCATCAGCACCAACATGACCACTACCTGCTCCTTGTGAGCAAACAAAACTATGGCCATCATAATAGCTCTTACCTATAAGAAATAGAACCACAACGCTTCTATGCCACAGGGTCATGCACTGTTGCATCCACTGATAATGCCTGTGCTCTATCATTTGTTTGGGCTTTTTTTCAGGGGAATAATTGTCTAGTTAACTATGTTTGCAGTCACACATACAGCATATATATATATATATATATATATATATATATATGTGTGTGTGTGTGTATATGTATATATATATATATATATATATATATATATATATATATATATATATATATATATATATATATATATATATGTGTATATATATGTGTGTATATATATATATATGTATATATAGGATGTCAATATTGCATATTATTTGGTTCCCAAACACCTAATCAGCATTTTTTTAGTTTTCAAAGCACTTCATCTGTAAGTAATAACTTCTTGAAAGAAACTTTCTTTGAAGCTCTTCTTGCAGTGTGGCTCAGAGAGATTTTCTGCAAAGTTTTAACATTTCTTCCTGTTTTTAAGCCTTCCTTCTGGTCAGGATCACACCACTCTGAGAGTTGTGTCACTATCCTGCTGTCCTTCTAGAAACCCCCTTAAACCCCTGCAGACACACTGCTGTGCCCCTACTCCCAGATAACCTGATTAAACAGTGAGTGCCCTGTTGCTCTGCCTCAGGCATTACCGCTGCTAATTCAGCCTGTCCGCCGCCTGCAGAGGCACATGGCACAACCCCTAATACACTCTGCCTCAGTACCAGGGCAGCTCCTCTTTCAGCTGGAGAAACCAGAGACACAAACTGTCCCTGAATTATCTACTAAAATGGCTGACATTGACCACAAAAAGGAAGGAAAAGCACTGAATGGGTCAGTGGATTATTAGAATCTATCCGGAGGGAAGTACAAAAGTAAATACTGTAAGAAGAGACAGAGCTATTCCCAGCAACCATAGTCCATTTCAAAATGAAAAGACATTCATTATTTTCTCACTCAGCTGAAAGTCATTTGTTTGTTGTCCTGATGGGGGGTGACACTTTGTGGCACAAACTAAGCCTAGTATTAGTTAGGGAGGTCTTTATTAGGTTTATTTTTTAGCCCTGGTCTGAGTCAGAGGTATACTTTTTATCCTATCCCACTGATGCTTTATCCTATCATTCCAATTCCATTCCTTTCTCTTTCTGTTTTAACTAGTGCCAATATATTTGGATCCTAGGGGACCCCAGTCAAAAATACCCATTTCCACCTTCCACAATATCAGAGAGGATCCAGGCATTCTGTCTGTCAGTTTGAAGGCTTGGTGGAAACATAATACTTGGGATAAAAGTTGCATTTTGTATTGAAGATTCTCTTTTTTTCTGGTGATTACATAACTTATAATGTTTTGAGAAGCAATAAGTCAACATGTTGCTATGATGATTGTTTGTTACAGTGGTTTATTCATGTATGTGGCACATTGAAATAACATGCAGCCTACTCATATTGTTTACCAGCTACTTGAGTCACATACAGTAGGAGGCTCTTATAGTGATCATGGCTACAGCCATCAACTGCTTATATGGATCAAAAAGTTTGGGAGAGAATCATTCTTCAAACTTTAATTTCTATAGCAGCTTTCATACAGGCTAGTGCAGGTCAGAGTGTTTACAATTAGTTGATTGACAAGCTGATAATGACACAGAACAAGTGACAACAGAATAAAAAAACAAAGAACAAATTAAAACGCAAAAGAAAATAAGAATGATAAAAATGTTTCAAACATTTAAATAAAGTAAATAAAGAAATAATTAAAAAGTAGAATTGGAGAGAAAAGAGAAAGGGTTTATTAAGAGTTAAAGTTCGAGTCAAAACTCAGTTAAAATAGTGTCAAAAGACAAAAGAAAAACTAAATAAAAGATGAAGTTTAATTACTGTGGACTAAAAAGTAGAAAAAATAATAAGATACAAAATTTAAAAAAAAAACATCCAAACAAATGTAATAAAATAAATAAAGGTTATAAAAGAATTTAGTTTTTAATCAAAAGCCAGACTGAACAGGTTTCCTTTTAAACATTTCCACACTTCCAGCGGCTCTCTGGACTAACACTGTTTAAATCATTACCTTATTGTAATCAACTAGTCTGCTTTCAGTGTTTATTTTCATTTTGTCTTGCGGTCTTCAGTTCGATCAGTTGGTTAGTGAAGTTTAGCTCGCTGGTTAAGTAGTTCCCTGATCTGGCTATCAGTGACTGGGATCTCTGCTCTGAGCCTGGTAAAAACAGTCTCTCAACTAGATAACCCATGACTGCATTTCAAAACTCTGCCTTGGATTCCTGACAACCACCAGCTGTAATCCAGCAATTATGGGAGGTAAGCTGTTAGCTCTGTTTCGCTAGCTCTGCCAGCTGTGCCCATGGCATGCACATGTCAGCTGTTAGCCGCTCACACTGCAGGAACCAGGCCCAACTGTAGATCAGATAAAAAGACCTCCAAAGTCATTAAAAACCAGCGTCCGTCTCCCATATTCAACAAGGAAACTTTTACATGATCAAAAGTTAAAATCAGAGTTTGACGAGAAACTAGATCACTGTCTGATTTTATTTTGTAAGAGTCAGTAAAATTCATGAAGTAGCGATGCTGTGATGCTTCATTACTTTCCATTAATGTAACACATGTACAAATGTCAATTAGATGGTCATCTCCATGAGAAATACAGGAAGAAATCACTTCTAATAATCATCCATTCATAATGATCAATTTGAGGCAGACAGACATGATCACTATAAGTGGTTTCAATTGTATTAGAAGGTTCTAGTTCATAACCATTAAGTTGGTAACATTAAATAATTCATCTGAAATGAATGGAGGTTAAAGTGGGAGAACTCCACTCCTGGAATTGATATAACGTGATCATAGAGAGCAGTTTTATGTGAGAAGACTCTGAGTTGCTCCAACTACAAAAACAATCCACTCTTATTTTGAAAAGTGGTGTAACAGAGTGAAGTTTCTGGCTGAATACACACACTGTCTTTATGAGAGCACGCAAACCCACTGACAGACAAATTGAATTTTGCTCCGTCATCAAGTCACTCATGGAATTGATGTTAATCAGTGACAGCTGATATATGACAGCTTGTCATTTAAAGCCAAAAGCGCTGGCTGAAAAAAGAAAAAGAGAAGCTACCTGAATGTTTTCCACATTCTTATTCGCTAATAAGAGAGAGAAGAGATCAAAGAAGTGCTTTAGTTTAGTGAATGTGTGTCACTTGCACTTGTGATCTATTTTTCTTTGCGTATTCCTCCAGAGGGTCAATAGATGTTGGTCGTGGCATTATTTCCAACAAGGTATGAAGTGTCTTTTTTTATTTAAAGAGAAATATCAGAGCTTTAATTGCACACTGCTGCCCTATTGATAGCATAGCTCACACATTAACAAAGCAGCAGCAGCACAGCCAGTAGCCGACAGGTAAGCCTAGTTTTCCTTCAGCCCTCCAAACAGACCTCTCAGAGCCAGACAAAAGGAGATTGAATTATACCTTTGGAGAGGAGGGTGGAGGGTGGGGGGGGGCTATTTTTTACCATGATACACCAGGGAGAGCCTTTGTGACTCTTTCAACGCCTTTCAGAAGCAGGATTATGATTTTTTTTATCTTGCCAGACGTCCAGCTTGAATGAAAGATCTTTTTCTATCATTTTCTATCTGCTCTGTACTTTTAACTCCCCCTCCTGACTCCTTTTCCACCTTCCATCTTTCATTCAATCTCTCTCTCTCTCTCTCTCTCTCTCTCTCTCTCTCTGTCTCTCCAAAGACCATCTATTTATATCTTCTTTGACATTCCAAGGGCTTCTTTTCTTTTTGATGTAATGAGGAACATTTCAGATCAGGGACTCTGGAATAAGAGACAGAAAAGGAATACACACACACACACACACACACACACACACACACACACACACACACACACACACACACACACAAAAACAATCCAATATTCCAAGTGCGGTAGTGTTTGCAGAGGAGCACATTAACATTTTTAAAAATGATTTAGCATTACCATATTCCTACTGATACCAGCTAGTAGCAGGGTTAAAATCATTAACACTGGCCTTATAAGTGCACTGCAAATGAGACCACCAAGGCATACACATTTCCATTTAAAGATTCAGGGCTGCAGATATGGATTACATACAAGACTATGCTGATATTTCATTTTTCAATAAGAAGCTCCATGAATGTAAAGTTTGGACTGTAGGACAGGCTTTCTGAATGTAACAGAGCCCAGCTGGTACAGTAGTGCACTTCCTATTGGGATCATATTAGACTGTATTAGACTAATATGAATGAATTATATGGGTGGGTGTATCTAATCGAAAGAAATTACATCCTGAGTTTAATAAACATTTTATTCATTAGAAATAAACACGTCTGTTTATCAAAAATAAATAAATCAAGGTGTATAAAAGTACCAGGGTTTTTTAGTTTAACTGACTATGATGATGATGATGATGATGATGATGATGATGTGACAAATGTGCTCTTCAGCAGGAAAAACTGACCCCCCCCCCCCCCCCCCCATTCCCTGTTGATCTCTCGATG
Source organism: Scomber japonicus (assembly GCF_027409825.1). NCBI lineage: Eukaryota > Metazoa > Chordata > Actinopteri > Scombriformes > Scombridae > Scomber > Scomber japonicus. The sequence goes on along the minus strand of NC_070582.1, from coordinate 31,798,557 downwards.
TGTCTGCCATGGTGAGAGCATGAAAATATAACACACTTAGCAGCTGTGCTTCTTCCTTGACAGGCTGCTTCTGTGGCTGCATTTCAGTAGGTAGTCACATTTACTCAACATCAAGTCAAGTCTTCAAATCACAACAGAAGTTATCTCAGGGCAATTGTTACATAGAGCAGGTCAAGAGACACCCGCTATTCCCCCATGAGCAAGCACTTAGTGACAGCAGCAAGGAACAACTTCATATTCTATTAATGCCTAATCATTATAAATTCACAAATTGAAAAAAAAAAAAGTTTCACCTATGATTGGTATGTGTGCACATATATCATGTAAATCAGTGTAATTATGCTAGACTTAATCATTTCCAGATTATTTGACATAATTTAATAAATAAATAATGATAATAAGGATAATAAATAAATGTATGAATGCAAAACACCAGTCACTATTACAAGTGTATTTAACAATTTATTGATTAAATGTTATAGATTAGATTTAAAAAACTATCCGAAACAAGTCACACTCAAAATTACAATGAGCAAAACAGTAGCATCAAACTATTTGAACAGTGAAACGGTATAAGCTTGTCTTTAAGGTAGAATGACATTAAGAAAGAAACTAAGTGTCTCAGTTTAGAGGGAATGATCCAGTTTCTTCCCTCTGATATTATCTGCCGTTAATATTGTATGTTGTAAATTAGATTTAAAAAATCATTCCAGAGTCTATTGGAAGCAGATTTCAGATCTGCCCCATATCTTACTTTAAATGTTGCATGTGTGCCTTTCTCCTTAGATTTTAAGCAAGGTGAATTGTTACAATAACAAAAAAAAACTTGCCACACATCACTAGTGGCCACAAGGGTCCGCGTGTTAATCTGCCAGGGTCCTCTTAGTGCCCGAACATTTGAGTTTGTGCACATGGAAGCACATCCACTGTGCATGTGCTAGAAAAGCAAACTTACTGCATAAGCCTGTTTCAATGAGTAGCACGAGTAAAGAGAACAGGAATGCATGTCTTGTCTAGGCTATCATTTTTCTTTTTCTACTTGTTCTTGTTGTTCAGTAACATTCAGACTGAAAACAGCATGAAAACAGTGTAAGCCAATAAAAGAAGTGTGTAGGTGTGGGCATGTTGTTCATAGTGCAGGTGAGACAATGAAATATAATCCTGCAAGTCTGGTTGGAATAACAGATTACTGCCATTTCTTATACTCACAGACTGGATTTTACAACTCTCAAAAGTTATCACACTGTGACTATGTTTACTAGTGCTCCAGACCACGGATGTATGAAAAAGCCTTAAGAGAAGCTGATGCCTTGAGAGCTCAGCTTTTGGAGGAATAAACAGGAAAAGTGAATTTCTTTTTGGAAAGAGGAAAAAAACACCTCTCTCTGTTGTTGTCACACCCTGCTCTATTGTAAAAGAAGGTGTATGGAAACTGAAAAAGAAGACTGAAAGGCTTTTCTTCACAAGTATAAGTGAAACATGCTCTCTCCACTCCAAAAGCATGTGGTGTATTATAGCATCTTACTGTACAACATAAAGATTCCAACCACAGTAAGGCTGCTCCTACCGATTGTTCCATCATTTACAGATCTAAACTTATTTCCTTTAAAAAAAAGGGTTAAAAAAGATGAATCTGTTGGTCTATAAAATCTCTTTTCCAATGTTTTGTTTCTACTGTTGAACAGTCCAAAACCCAGTGATACTCAATTTACCGCAATATATGGCTCAGTGATAAATAAGGCTTGTCAAGATGAGCAATTCAAAAATAGACATAAAAAAGGTTTTAAAAGCAGCATCAGGTTTGTTAAATGTACATTATGTATTTTTTGTTGGTTTATGTCATTTGAAAAGTAAGTCTAAATGCTCCTGAAAATGTCAAATGGTGTAACCACAAAATAATGATAAATATTTAATATTTTATCCACCTACAATGTATTTAAATGTACTCATACAAATAACTACTTCATTTTAAAACATCCAATGAAAAGAAAAAAATGTGGAGTATTTCTAGATTTAAATTTTAAAGCATTTTGTCAACATTGAGCAGGACATATCTTACAGCCATTTTTTTCTAAATAAATATCAAATTTATTAAATTAGTTAAAAAATATATTGTTGTGTTGCTAAAAGTGGATTATATTGTATTCCACATTTTACTTCACATTTATTTTCCTGTATATGATCTGATTTTTATGAAAAAATATTGGTTACACCAATTGACACTGGGTTGCATCACATCATTGACCCATTTATCAGTGAAGAAGCTGGAGCCAGATTGTGTTTGACATGAGTTGCCAGTTCATTTTCTAATTGATGAATCAACTTTATCAATGATCATTTCATCTATAATGTCTACATTGAAGTCAGTGATTGTACATCTCACCCTCCTCTACCCCCATCCTCACTTTCCTATTCTAAACTGATCTGACCCATCAAACTCACTTTGCTGGAGCTGCACAGTAAACAGTTTAGCAAGCTTCACAGTGATCAGATTACGCGCCCCTCCCCTCCCCCCGCCCCATCTCGCTGTGTCCAAGGGAGAGCATTGAGGAGAGTTTAAGGGAGGGAAAGCTCTCCTATCTGAACGGTGTTAGGGCAGTACCAGAGGATGGGGGGATGGGGGGGGGTTCTTCCTGCTGATAAAGCCTGAGCTACAGGACTGTTTAGGAGGTTCCTGGGGTACTATTCACCTTGGAGCTACCGCAGAGCAGTTTCGCCGGGATCTTAAGAAAACGTTAGGCAGGCCAGAACCTCTTTGAATTCACCTCCCCGGCAAAGAGAGGACTCCTTGAATGGCTCAGGAGGAGATAAATGCTGAGCGAATGTGAAATGAGGCGACAGCAATGGAAGGCAGCAGAGACCCTTCCATATGCATGACTTGGCCCCTTTTCACCAAGCGCTTCCCTTTCACTCTTCCTATTCTTGTCTGTGTTTAAGGCTTGTGATAAAGCTGCCCTGGCTCAGCTACCTTTTCCTCCACTTTTGCCACAATAAGCCCAAGTGCCCAATTGACTGTGGCTTTAGATCACACTCCTGGCCATATCCCTCCCCTGTAATCAACCTAGCTTCTGATCTGGGCACAAAGGCCTTTCAAGACTCAAAGATAGGAGGTATCCTTGGAGACGGCGAAGAAAAGGAGAGAGGATGTATTTAAAAAATAGAAAAGACAAAATGTTCAGTTTTATTAAGGATTTAAATGGAGACAAAGCAAAGAGTCAGAATAAAATGTTTACTCTTAATCAGTTCCTCTAATTTAGCCTTGTCTAAATGTATCACTTTTTGTATTTTATAGTCTGTCTGGCTAGAAAAAAAAAGCTCACCTGATAGAGTGTGTACCACAAATTACCCCCCCCCCCCCTCCTCTTTCCCCCCTGTTCTTCCTGTCTCTCTCAACTATTGTTATCAAATGAAGCAGCAATGCCAATGTAAAAAAAAGAAGCCATTACTTTAGTGCTGACTAAACTGGCTGTAGTATAATATAATATAATATAATAAAGCCTCTCTGTCTGTCAGTATTATCTAGGATTGCACCTCCCGTGTCCCCCATTTGTACAGCCAAAATAAATAGTAGGAATCTTTAAATAACAACAACAAAAAAAAACAAAAACTAAAGGGAAATAATGTAATATGAGGTACGGTGCTGCACAACTAAAGAGTACTTCTCAATTAGAAGCTTTTTCACGGATGAGGAAGCTTTTGGTAGCAAAGGAAATGAATGACATTCATAATGTACAACCAATTTGGAATAAATTAACCATGTTTATTCATGACAGATAATTACCAGTACTACTGAAATAACAAACCATTACCTAGAAAGGCCTTAAAACAAAGTGAGACCCATCCACCGTAGAGACATGAAGAGGTCTCAGTGTGATTATGACCTCAGCTCTGACAGAAAACAGCTCTGCTCCAGCTTCTCTGACACAGTCTCAGGGCAAAATACGGAGATTGAAAGAGGAAAGAGAGAGGCTCAGTGAGACCCTGTAATGTTAACAGACAGATCTATACTCAGAGGGTAGGCCAGGTCAGCCAATAAACACCCAGGTAACCATCACAGAGTAGATCATCTCTGCTGTGACTGACTGCCGCCCATCAGGAGCGAGCATGGCCCATCTTCTCCAATTCTCCTTGCCTTTAATGAGTCATTTTGCTCCAAATGAAATCACTGCCTCCTCTTTCACACACACACACATATATATATATCCTGATTTCCAACGTGAGGAAATATTCCTCGATGATCCGTGATGGAGACAAAATGACCTCTTCATTTTATTAACGGGCAACTGTGAGGAATACAACGCCTCGGGTCTCGCTTAAGCTTCCCCTCCAAGCAATTTCACCCCATCCTATGCACATACACACACACACTGTCTGTATGTCATCCCAACGGCTCATTTTCTTTATACATTTTATCCAAAATATAATAACTTTAGAAAATCTGTTAATTGAATTTTAATTAGATTTAAACATATAAATGCAATTTTTATGTGTCAAACATGTTGGGAATTCTCTCTTTGTTAAGTCGTTGGCAGTTTCCCTTGAGGTACAAGTAATTGATGATGGTGTGTATGGTATGTGCAGTATAGCTTATACATACTGTATGCTGCAGGCTGATTGGGTCTCAGAAGACCTAATTTCACATATTCCCATGCTAATAGAAGGTTTCCACATATACGTAGTGAAAAACATACATTTCCTTTCACTTTGTAAAAAGAAAGATATCTGTCATGCACAGACAAAATCATATGCATTTTCTCTCTGCAGTCTTTCATTATGCAAAGATCTCTGTAGAAGGAGAGGAAGCATGCAGTACTTTAGGTGAGGGTTTGCACAGGCGTCAGACCAGTGAAGGCCATTGAGGATTCATTTGTTACAAAAGGAGCTTTTACAGAAGACTCATCACTATGAAGTGCAGAAGTAACAGCGCAAAGATGAGTGTAGAGTGAGAAAGATACTGCACTTTTATCAAATTGTATTTGATCAATATTCCCATTGCAAGAATTTAACCAAACTCAGTATTTCACATGCTGTACAAGCCTGTACAAGCCTGCAGAGGTAGAAGCATATTCTTCCTCATTTGTTTTGAGACTAAATCAGTGATAGTCATTCATCACCACTTGCATATGCTCCAGGCAAAGTATCACACTTGCTTTTCTGTTGTGTGCGTGTTTTTTTTTGGGGGGGGGGGGTTTGTATGTACTTTGTTTCAAAACATTTAGCTGCAGCCACATTTGTATTGTAAATGATAGTAAATTATTCAAGGTGTGCACCAACAGACATCAATCAAACAGCATTATTATACTGAATATTGCAGCCAATAGAGTTAAAAATGGGGAGTGTTATTTTTGAGCCTCCAGAAGTTAATGTGCCGTTTATTTTCACTGTCACTGTCATTCATAGATGCAGTAAGAATACTTCCAAGGCTCAAAATGGACATTAAAATCTCCTCTCTGAAATCATAAGTGCAAAAGAAATGAGCAACTGGGTTGGAAAATACAAGTTTTTTTTTATGAAAGGTCAAAATGTACCAGAGAAGTAAACTCTCAACATGTTCTCTGTTATCCGAAACTAAGCTGAAACAATTAAAGCTTAACCTGTAGGATTATTATCTAGAAGAATCCAGCCCAGTCTTCCAATGCCTCTTCCTACAGTGATTACATTTCATAAAGTGCTGCTCTTTTTTCTAGAAAAGGTTTAACTGAACTTTTTTTTGTCATTTAGATATTTCTGTGATGCTCTGTCACTGTCACTATTGAAGGACAACACCAAACTCAAAACTCAAGCCAATATACTGTCTGTGCTAGTATATTTTAGTGAACCCTGACTTACTGTTTAGGGTCAAGTTTGACCCGTTTTTACATGTGAGAGCTGTGAGAGCTGTGAAAACACTTTTTTTTCTTCGAGCCTGAAATTTGATGTCTTCCTCTAATGTGACCCAGAACATACAAAAAAATGTTTGACCCATATTTATCAAAAAATTCAAAAAAGTTCATTCTTCACATTGAATATAATCTGAAATAGTTTATAGTAGTTTCTTCAGTTTTACATAACACTGGACTATAATATAGTTTTTTAGTTTTTTCCTTAAAAACTTTAAAAAAGTGAACTCTCCCTGCTCTCTTAAGGATGTATCATGTTTATTTGTGACTAATGAGGTCTTTATGAATGACATGTGGTTCAGAAGTTTAGTAGAAAGACTAATTAGGAGGAAATTCTGTAACGGGTCAGAATATGAACAGTATGTGAGGGTTTAAATAATAATTCCACTTTGTCAGTGTAAAAGCAGTACAGGCTTAAAACCCAGTGTAGTAGGCCTACATTTACTCTATTATTGTACGGAGGTGCGAGTATGGTGCGGCTGAGTTGTGTGCCTGTCACACCGCATCGCTCAAAGACATTCATGCACATCAAAGCTCTTCATGGCAGGCTTTGTTTGAAAGATCACACCATTTTCTTTGCTACGACACGATATGTGTTTGATTATGAATCCCCTCCATCTGCCAAACAGGTTATTGCTGTGTCGCTGGTGTGATCCTCCATTCAAATAATGTGATGCTCGGCACCTCGCAGCTAATGTTCTCATTACAGCTCAGACATGCTGGAAAGAAAAGTGGGAGTGTGTTAAAGTGTGTGTGTTTATGAGTGAATGAAGTCATGTGTGCATATGCTTGTTGGCATAGGATAGTTATTCTTTTGCCATGTAGATCCCTCTATGCCCCTTTTAGCAATATAGTGTTAGCATGTGTGTGTGTGTGTGTGTGTGTGTGTGTGTGTGTGTGTGTGTGTGTGTGTGTGTGTGTGTGTGTGTGTGTGTGTGTGCTTGAGTTGTTGAGTAGATAGGATGAAAATACTTTGCTGGTTAGAGAACACCATTAGTTGAGAGTCAGCAGTTGTGCCGGATGGAGACTGAGAGGAAATGGTCCTTCTCATGAAAAGCCTCCTGTGGTGTATTCTCAAGGCTCCGAGAGAGAGATGGAGAGAGAGAGAGACCAGAGAGTAAGGAAGAAGAGAGAAGGATGATATATAGAACCATTAGATTCCTAACCCCTAAAACACTTAGTTCAGCTGCATGTGTGCCATTACTGCCATTACACTATATGCTCCAGGCTCCATGGTGACGGAGAGGACAAAGGCAGACTAGTGAGATAGAGGGAGTGGAGTGGGATGACCCATGTGATACAGAAGTTACTTGATGTCATGCATTACTGATAGGTGATGTAATGTGATGTTATAGATAAAAAAGGGCCTGCTCTTGCACACACACACACACACACACACACTGTCTTTGTGTGAGGAATCTCTTCCAGCTTCTGCTCCAGCGCTAATAAAGGAAGTGAAGTGATCTCTTTAGCCACAGATTAAGATTGAAATGGAGGTAATGTCATTACATATGGTATCTTTATAGGATCGCTGACTTCATAGGGTGCAGCCACGACTGCAGATAGGATTTGGAGTAGCACTCGAGCTTAAATTACACTCACAGGCCCACTTCATTAGGTCCACCTGTGCAATCTAATGCAATCCAATACAACAACTCTGCCATAAATCCTACATTTATGAAGCTGGTGGTGGTGGTGCACTGGAGTGTATAATAATGAGAAGTGCTGCTAATATGTTGCCCTTGTTATCTATGTTCATATTCAATATAATGCACCACCCAGTAGAAGCTCAATAATAAACATAAAGTAGATTTATCACCTTTCTGACAGTGTCAACAAAAACTGAGACTTACAAGCTTTGTAAATGCATGCTTTATAGCAGAGCTGTTGTACTGCATTGCATTAGGCTGCACAGGTGTTGCTGATGTGAAGTGGACAGTGAGTGTGTGTATATTCATAGTTTATTATGTATGAGTCACTAGCAGTCTGATATAATGTGGTCTATACAGTAGTAATAGTTTGATCTACCATGCATACATGCTGTGCAGCAGGTGTGTTGAGTGGTTTAGCATCAATACCGCATACTTTCTGAGACATGTATTAGTATAATTACTGTACACAAAGAGAAACCACTGCTGGGAAAACCTCTTAATAAACTAAATACCAGTTATGTTAGCTATGGTTTCAGGTTTTTATTTTTCTCACTAAGCCATTCCGATGAATTTGACAATGGTACTTTTAATGAGGCTAAATGGAGCGTGTTAAAGGAAAAGCTTTCCTTTCTCTATGCTTTTTTTGTTTTTTATACTGGCCATTATGTTTATTGAAGTTGTGTTGTATGAACTCCTTATTTGCCTTATTTGACTGGACAACACTGGATTTACTAATAGAACTTTTAAAGGGCTGTGACTGACTAGAAACATTTCATTGGAGACATTTAAAATCCAAATAATACATGAATCAGTCCAGCTTGTAAACTTAAATTGACTTTTGTGCTCTTGGAGTTCCCTTGGCAACCAGGAGTATTTATAACACATATTTTATCCCAAGTGCAATTCATATTTTAAACACTTCCAAATGATCCATACACAATACGCACACAGGAACTAATATTCTCTTATATGTTTATACCTTACATATTTTATGTACTGTATGTCTGTTATTGGTCAGCCAAAGACAATATCCACCATGGTAGACAATTAAGTTTTTTATTCTGTTCTATTCTATTCTTCCAAATTTGAAATTGGGAAGAAAAAAAACAAAAACAACTTCTTACTTGGATTTCAATGTAAGACTCAACTGTTCTTAATTATTTTTGTCATATGAAAACATCCTAATTACTGAAATATGTTTAAAAGTTTGCCAGTAATATTCTAACATGAATTGATGTCCCTGAGACAAATGCATGTATTCAGTGGCTTGCATATTTACCATCCATGGTCCATGGTGAGACCTACCTTCAAGGCCGTGGATTGTCTCATTGTTTCAGTGGAAGACGAGCAGCATTATAATAAATGAAGAGAAAGAGATGGCTGACTAAACAGGACAGCCCCACTTTGGATTAATGGCTGCTTGTTAGCTGAATGGATATTGTGCATAGTTTAACTGTACTGTGCTAAGTTGGCACGCTCCCCTAGGTAAACCGCGGGGATGACTAGCAATACTGCAGAGTAGGGAGAAGCTGAATGCATTAATATGTGATGTGGGCCAATGGAGGAGTCTGCAGTGAAGGAGCAGATGAGGTGAAGGAGGTAGAGAGGAAGTGAAGGAGAGGGCTTGAGTGAAATGGGTTTCAAGTTGAAGGGAAGTAAGACATTGTTATAAAATAAATATAAGACAGATTGAAGTGGGTGACAGAAATATAGACAGAAGGAGTTTAAACCAAATGTAGTGAAAAGCTGTTCTCACTAATCATAAAGCTATAGTCATTTCTGCTGTATGGATGTTTGAGGTTGAGTGATTACATTGCCACTGAGCTAAAACCTACAATATATTGACATTTTACAATAAATTTAATATACTATCCAATTCATCACTTGCTTTATAGCCATTGAAGAAGAAATCACTTCCTCATTGTAATCCAGGGTAATTACCAAACACCAGCGACAAAGTTCTTCTAATTGCTTCTTATAGTTATTATGGATATTACTATGAACACCGTCGTCACTGAGGATAATAAGCTGTTGTATCTTTCCATCCACACAGCTGGAAGTATCAATCTCAGACTTCGAAGGGAACACTGTGGAGGGACCGGCCTTACTATTGATCACTGTCATCGACCAGAACGACAACCGACCCATCTTTAAAGAGACGCGTTACACAGGAGAAGTGCTGGAGGGATCCCCTACAGGTAGGTCACACTGTTGTATTTGAGGGACTCTGCAGTGGAGAGAACAGGGCTCTTCTTACGTTGAGCATGATAGCGATATATCACACTCACGCAATGATCTAGCTACATTATAGATGACCCCCCCCCCACCCCCCCCCAGCTTCCCATTTATCTGAGCCTAGGTGTGAATGTGTTTATAATGTTTCTGTTGGCGTCCTGAGCTGTATGTGTGTGTGTGTGTGTGTGTGTGTGTGAGAGAGTCGAAAGGGTGTTGCATATGCTTAAATAATGAAACAAAAAAGAGAAACATCTTTCATGAGAGAGCTCAACTTGTTTGTGTAATTGTCCTGAAGCACAGACTTGTAGATGGACTCATGGATCTTATGGTGAACACTATATTTTAAAGGAGAACTCCCATTGATTTTAAACATCAAAGTCTGTTTACAGGTTTTGAGGAGTACTACTTCATATGTTTGGGGGGGTGGGGGGAGGGGTGTAAATGGGTCTGTGGCTGTGGAAGAAGGTGCGTGAAATCTGCGGGGCTGGAGTTAGAAAGAAGTGAGGTTATCACTCCTCACCTCTGCTTGAGGCTAGCGGTTCATGGCTTCAGTAGCTGCTATGGACATACAGTAACCAGTGTTGGGAGGAAATAGTTACATGTAACACAGTTATGTCATTTAATTACAAAATAAATATAGGATTATATGATATGATATATATATATATATATATATAAATAAATCATGACGTGGGCTTATTTGGAGCACACATGGGTTTAAATGGAGTCACACTACCAATTTAGCTCATTCCAAAATCTACATGAACTAATCTAATCTTGCTTTATAAGAAATGATCTCTCTTATAAATCATGTCAGTATCCATGAAAAACAGCTGATCTTAGATCTGGGTGGGTTTAATGGGAACATTTACCCTAACAGCTGATCTTAGATCTGGGTGGGTTTAATGGGAACATTTACCCTAACAGCTGATCTTAGATCTGGGTGGGTTTAATGGGAACATTTACCCTAACAGCTGGAAACATTGGTTAGAAAATTAGAAAAGTCATCAAATGTAATAAGTTCCATTACTTTGATGAAGTCATTGAAATAGTTACATTACTTATTACTTATTAAATAAGGTAACTAGTAATCTGTAACCTATTACATTTCTAATGTAACCTTCCTATACCTGACAGTAACACCCCCACCCCACATCTCCACCTCACTGTTAGTGCTTGAGTTGCATTGTGGTTAAAGACCGTGTAAAGTGAATTCAGACATGTTCTTCTAAACACATTAAATAGGTCATAAATGTATTTCTAAAAAAGGTGTAAAAAGCATTTCAACCATTTAGATTTGAATTGTGGAGCTAGGCTTCACAAACTGTGTTTCAACATTTCTGTGTTCAGGATTTAGTGATTAGCATAAACCCGCCCCTGCTGCTGTAGAGGTATAAATACATTCAGCGCACACTACTATTACTACTACAGTCTACAGTTAGCCAGTTAGCCGCTGAGTTAGCCTCCGATTTAGCCACCGAGCTAGCCGCTGAGCTAGCAGCAGAAAGCTCTCAGATGTAGCGTCCATGTTTCTGATAGAGGTGGTGACTTTGATTGACAGGTGACACATCATAGGGGGCGGGGTTTCAGCGGAAAGAGGCTGCGTTTTACACAACTTTGAAGCCTAATTTCATATATTTTTAGCGATTTTTTTTTTTTTTTTTAATCATTCAAATTTGGCAGGGTGGTTAGTTTTGACAAGGAATAAGAATCTATGGGAAGAATATCTCCAGTAATTCTTTTAACTGTCTAATGAGTGTTGTGAATGTTATCGGAGTGCAATGCTAAACAGGTGGACCTTCCTCTTTTAAGGCCACACTATTATTGCCTTTAGCTTTACTCTAATGACAAATGTATACTGACAAGTAGCTTCCCCCTCAAAGAGCCATCCAAAAATGTAAGGCTTTATATTAGATTTAACTCAGTCAGTCATTACTTCTTAAGACTCAATCACCACAATTACATGTGATTCTGATGACAACAATCTTCCTTAAAAATGTGATTTTAAATTCTCTTTGAAAAATAACATTAGGTCTGTGTGAGTTAGAGCAAATGGGTGTAGAGTTTAAACAAGGTGTGATGTCAAAATAGATAGTGTAGTAGAAAGAAAAGCACCCATCCATCCTGAAAGAGTCTTAAATCCCTGAAAACTACACAAACGCTGCAACAATGTTTTACTGGGATTGTCCTACACACTAAACCTAACAACACCAGGATAACTTGGAAGATGCTACACTCGCACACCATTATTACATACAGTGGATGCATATACCTTTTATATAGCATTTTATGACATCATGTAGCGTATATATCATCCCCTCTGCTGCAACAACACCTTCACTGATATAGTACATGGAAAGAAAGGAGAGAAATGTAGTTTACCAAGCTGTTGACACCCCATTAATATTCAGCTGTAAGTAAAACCAGTATAATCTGATTATGTTAATGAGCTGTGTTTCACTGTATTCTACACACACATAGACTAGATATCTTGTATATGAGATGAGATTAGAGTAAGTACAGATTTGAACAAACGTGGTGGTTTTATTGCATTCAGCGAGCCATCCTTCAACTGTGTGTGATATCACAACTGTTACTGTAGTCTAATCCTGAAACTTACAACAAAAACATACTTTGTAGTGATATTGTCACTAAAGATTGTTTGTTGTTAGTGTAATATGAATACTTCTAAATCATACAGTAGCTCTGTATTAGTAGGAGTTGACTCATCTTATCCTGTTGACTTACTGTGTTGTTCTGTCTGTGTCTGAAAACATATCATTTCAGTTGACATTTGAGGACATTAGAAAGCTAGCTCTACAGCTGTAGTGGCTTTTGATAACTGATGAACAATATAAAGGTTAGACTGGGGATGGTTGCAACACCTTTTTTGCATTTCTCTCAGTTACTCAGAGATTATTAGGAGTAGACCTCAAGTGATGGTCCAGAACATCATAATGTCTGGGTTATTTTTCAGTAGCTTGAAATATAGTTTTTTTTTTATTCTAGTAGCTAGATTGTAGACTGTCAAATAAATACAGTACAATTCATTTATTAATATTTACACTCAGCTTGTGGGATTCTAATAAATAATACAATAAATAAAATAAGAAGAATAAGATAATACATTTTCTTTTCTTGTATCAAATAAAGATGACATTTTAAAATAAAGTTCATTTTGAACAAGCCATGTGAAATATCTAGCTCTTATCTGCCTCCTCTCTGTCTCTCCTCTTTTCTCCGTGTGTATCTCACCGTCAGTCGAGTCTCTCCGCATGTCAGAATGCATGGATTTGATTAGCTGATTAGCATCACGTGACACGATTGGCTATGCACAGTGATCTGTGAGTTTCAGAGGGCCACTCCACTTTTACCGTAATAGCTGGAGAAGCTGCGCCCGTTAAAATAGAAACACTCGGACAAAATTTAAGCTAACAATCCTCAATATTTAATCAGTTACGGGTCTTGGTCTGGATCCAGACCATGGTCCGCCTGTTAGTGACCTCTGGATTAGGCCAACCAAATTATTGAACTAACATCCGTCTACTAATTACCCATTCATTTTTAAAAATGATTACATATGACATATTGTTCACTATATTTACTTGAATGAACTGCCCCCAACCCTGGGAACAGTTGCAACATGTTAAAATAGATTACATTTTACTAATTGCCTTGCTTTTTGTCTCAATGAGCATAGAACATGTTTATTGTATTTATAAATAATTGGGAAACTGTTATTAAGCCTCTTCCTCACTCTTGCCATACTGAAAAACAAACAGAATACAATGTCTACTCTTCTAGATGATTTATTCAGTAATGCCTTACTATTTTCTAATGGACCATTATAATAATAAGATTACATTAATAGGAAATAATAGAATTATCATGTTATTACATTATTAACTCCAGTGATTGTGTACATCACATTGACTTGCATGTATAAATGCATATGCTATGACATTATTATGATTTGATTTATTTATTTGTTTTGTGAAAACAGAAGCGCTCCCAGTTTTTCTGGGGGTGAACTCACCCCTCTTCCTGGTGCGGTGGGGGTCAAACTGAGCATGTGCAGTATAAGTAGCATCACTCATGTTTCTGATTAGTGGAATAAGACTTGTTGCAACAGGGAACAGTGTTCCCCTAGCTGACAGATTTCTGCTCTATTGACTTAGTAATAAGAATCTCTGCTTAATTGTCCTTCTCACCCCATCTCCATCCTAACATCTCATGGTCAAGTGTTGCCATGAAATGACATCACTCAGAATGAATCATTTCCATTTCATTAGTGTGTCTGGCAGAGCGTTTGAGAATCCTCTTCACATCTAGCTTCCTCTGTAAATCTTCACATTTTTCTCAGATGTCTTTGTCACCATGTCACACAACCTTTTTGTGTTTTTTGGTTCTCTCAGCTGTTGTCACTGCTATGATTATTTATTTATTTTTAATTTATTTTTGGAAAGGTGACAACTGTGCCCTCATTCAGATGCAATATAAATACATGCTGTTTAAATATACAGTAATTTTCTTTACACATTAGAAATTAATGTTTAATTCTATGCATGTACATCTGTGGTGTGAATGTCTGTAAACAACCATACAATGGTTATATGTGAGAATTATGAGAGACATCCTAGACAAGCTTCCAGGTTCTGTTTGGCTCTTATTGTTGAACAGTTTGCTATAATGAGCAATAGATCAGGATTTACATGAGGTGATCTCACACATCCAACGCATGACAAATAGTTAGTTTTAATGGAGAGGCGATGTGGTGGACCTGCTCTGGACATTTAAGAAGAAAAGAAGAAGTGATTTGCATGTATTACTGGCTGTTCCTACCACATGTAATGAAATGTATTCTTCTATATTCTATCATTCTCACACCGCATGCCGCTGGCAAAATTAGCAAAAATCAGTTGCTTCATCCTGTGGGCTCCTGCTGGTCACCTTGAACTGTGCTCCACTGATCCACTGCTCCTCAGGTCTACCTGTCTGCTGTCTAAAGATTGTAGAGATTGTTTGAAGGAATGCATTATTGGATGTAGTCCGCCTGTCACGTGGTCAGAGGTAGAAAACACAAAAATGAAAGGCTAACATAGAAACCTGTGCATGGCTCTCACTGTGTTTGTTGTTACATCATTAGCACCAAAAGCAAACTGACTAAAACCTTAATCGCCAACAGAGCTACACAGATAGGCGCTAACAAACAGTCAACAAAGGAGCACAGACGCACACACACACACACACACACACACACACACACACACACACACACACACACACAAACAGAGCTTCCCATGGAGACATTTTCAGCAGTTGTCAACTTCATGCTGAACTTATGTTATGAATTGCTAATACAGACATTGCTTATGCAATGGTATATATTAAATAATCAACAGTATGTCATTACTGGATGTACACAACATGAAAAGAGGCTGACACACTTGCACAGATGAAGCTTCTTAGAATAATGCAAGCTAATTAAAAGTGGATTTGATGTTGGGATCCAGCAGTACCAGGTTTGAAATGATGACATCTAATTGTCAGACATCTCTGATGATGTTATACAATTGTCTATTGTATCCTTGATTACATGCATGGTTTTTTTCTTTGGATTCTTGACCCAATGCAGAGCTTGTTTCAGTGCATTTGCTATAACTGTCTAAATGTTGGCTTGCCTTTACACAGAATCTGTGTGTGAGGTTAACAAGTCAGTGTGTGTATTCATGTGTATCTGCCTGTGTGTTTAGCAGGACCAGTGACAGAGTCAGATATATGGTAAAAGCTCTTATTAGTTTTGCCCAGTCAGGGCCAGACCTCACAAATCAACTGAATCATCATAGTACTTTTTAGCCCTGACTCTGTTTAGGAGACAAGTTAACTTTGACTTCTGCAAGCTCAGCACCAATACACTTTAAAAAAAGAGCTCATTTTATATTAGTGGGTTAGATCTGATACCACCACCACCAGAACCCTTCTTCTAACTAGACTTGATAGAATTAAATATGGTTTTATATGCAATTATATGATACACTTTTCCTTTTTTACAATATATATCTCACAGTAAATACATTTATAACTGTGGGCTTCCTGTAAAATGCTATATCCTGAGTGGATTATAGCCTGCTGGAATAAACCAAAGTGAGCAAAATAAGATGAACTGGAGTTTGATTTTCTTTTCAGTTAGGGTGTGATCTGACAGCTCCTCAGTACTTGACTTGCTATGGATGCCAGGTCCAATTGAGCTCTGAGATAAGATGAAGGATTCAGCTCTGTAGACTGTGGTTCTTGCATATGCCCACAAATCTGTGTACTAAATAGGCTGCTTAGCCAACATGTCAGTTGAGCCACAATATTTTGTCTAATAATAAATCAATCATTCAAATTGTTTTTGAACACTGCATGTTTTCCCTGCGGGATTCCAGCTTAGTTGTAGTATATTTTAAAATGATGTTTTGTTTGAATAACACTTGAAATACCTTAAATAATTGATAGACTGATAAACTGAGTGGCTAGTGTTTGGGGTCTGGGGCTGTAAAGTTAAGAGGAATTGTCAGTGGTCTTTAACTTTATCTGTGAGCTCTGATTCTAACTTTCACTGTAGCTGAAAACAGATTATAGTTATTGTGATTAACTTATATTAATGTTCAAGTATGTCAGATGATTGCGGGTCGTAATGTAACAGTTATTATCAGCACCACTACTCAGCACTTTGGGTATAAGTGCTGGTTATATTAGGTTGTTAGTTTTTTTCTTTTTGTATGAAAAAAGAAAATATGAAATATTGATGTCTTTGTTGTCGTGGGAACAGGTCTAACGCTGACATGAATACAAGTTATTTCATACTTTTTAAAAACAGCAAAACAAACAGTTGGCTGCTTCCACATTCTGCAGATATGGAACAACATTAGCATTCATTTAGAGTTATATTTCTGGCTGCTTGATTAATATACATAAGTCCAATATTCACTCTCCTTTTAGCTCCGTTTTGGTCCAACAACCCCTCAGGGACATATCAGCTTCTTTTAGCAGTTAAATGATCCACCATGTTCACCAGCTAGCTACTAATTATGTCTGTCTGCCATCTGATGCTGAGCAGGTAGAGCGCAGTAGATTTTTAGAGCTTTTCATCTGGAAACAGCTGCCTTCTAAGTCCAACACGACACTGATGAGAGTCGTCGGCTGTAAAACCAAAACAATGAGTTGAAAGATGCTATAAAGCTCCGTAGGGTTTGAAAGGAGCTGCAGAGTCAGGCGATTATGCGTGATCATGTCTGCTAGTGCCAGTGTTTAAAAAAGATAGGGCCGCCCCATTCTTAACTTGGCTCTGTTTCAAATTATACAAAGCACCCAGCACATAATAAGAAATCCCTGGAAGGCCAGCCTGCCAAAAACAGGTAGAGTCATATGAGCAGCACCTACAGGAGGGAGACTGCCTGGAAGGGTTTCACACTTGATAAAAAATGAGCACTCCCCGGGAAAAAAAAATCAAGTCCAATAAAAGCCTGAGAGGAAAAAAACGATTTCCTTGCAGCTTATGTTGCTGTGTGTGGATACCCTCGTCTAAAAAAAGGTCTGGGAGGCCAAACTGTTTTGAAGGGCTAGCAGAATTAATTGTTCATCTCTGAACGCTTGACCGGCCATGTTTCTCTCTCTCTCTCTCTCTGTGTGTGTGTGTGTGTGTGTGTGTGTGTGTGTGTGTGTGTGTGTGTGTGTGTGTGTGTGTGTGGACGTGATCTTGTTTGTGCGTTTCACTTATTGACAAAATGAACACAGATAATTGAACTTTTTTGAACTGTCTTTCGTACTGTGTGTGTGAACTGCACATCCAGGAAGAGCATGTTGTGTATGTTTTGTTTGCTTGGTCTCAGTGCTATTTTTTATTTTTGTTGTGCTGTAAAACTTTCAACCTTTTGCACCAGTGTTACTTCCTAAAAAACACATAAAATAAAATAAAAAAAGCTCTGGAACTGTGCATCTCTGCATGTGAGTGAAATGATACTACACTACATTACAGTATGTGCATATGTTTTTGTGCTGCGTTGTGTGCATGCTCCTGTTGTTTTTGAGTGTATTTTTATGTTCCTCCACAATGTGTATGTGTGTGATCTGTGGCAACCTGGTATATGTGTGTGTGTGTGTGTTAGACAGTAGTGGCTGGGCAGCAGGGGAAGCTGTAGGGGAGAATGTCACAATGCTCTGACATTTCTGTGCAAACTGATAACAAAGGCAGCCAAAAGCCTGAGTCTCCTGGCAAGCCCTCTCCTCCTTCTCTGTTTACTCCTCCACTCTTCATTTTCTTTTTCTTTTTCTCTGTTCCTCTTTATCTCTCTCATTCTCTTTTCTCCTTCATGCCTTGAATTCTCTTGAGCTTTGTGTACATAACAACCTTCCCCTCTCTATGTTCATATGCTATTCTTTCCATCTGTACCCTGTGTACCTCTTTTTTTTAAATAACTACCAGGTTTGACTTCCTTGCACTTCACTTGGGGACTTCTGGGTTTTTTTAGACAAGAGTTAGGTGACTTGAAGTGATGTCAATGTATTGTATGTATCAACAGTGATTTATTTGCTTTCTCAGGTTTCAATCATGGACAAGCAAACATCCCAACAGACTAGGTTGAGGGATTATTTTAAATGATAAGGCTGATGCTTTCTATAGTTTTCTTTTGTTAACAAATGCCATGAAAAAGATGAAGAAGACGTGATCCAACAATGTGCATCTTTCAGTTCTCTCTGACTTCCACACACACCATCTTTGGCTCTCAGCTTCACATCATTGAAACAAAACATGTACATTTTTCAAAATAGTTCACAAAAAGGAAAGTATATGTTTAAAAATAAGACCCAAAACAGCTAAAAACTTTTTGCAAATGATACACAAACTGAAGTAAATAATACATTTTAATTGTACATTTGCAGCAGCAGAATGGTGCATGTATATAATGAATATGAATTAACTGTAGTTCCCCTTTTTTTAGCAACAGCATGGCTCATTCATGTATTTTTGGACAACAATGGAGGTTTATGGCACAGAGGAATAAAGGATATCAGGCTTTGCCTGCACTGGTAATACCTGTTGGTAGGATCAGTAAATAGTTGGGTTTGGTCTTTTTAATAGGATTTGTTAACAAAAGGAAAAATGAAAGAATATTGCCAGCCTAATCCTTTAAGGTCCTAAATAGTGTTGTTGAGTATTTTGGGTCTGGTTCTTTAGTTTATTTGTGTACATTGAACTGAAGTGCATCAACGTGAACATTTCCATCAGTTAGAAGAACTCTCCACATTCTAGTGTTGAGAAGTGCTCATTGAAATTGTGAATTTTTGGGTTGCTTTTTCATACACATGCTGTATTTGCATTTTCTCCACATTAAAATCAACAACACAATCCCAGTGTCAACATTTGGTAAGTCACACATTTGCGCTGTGTAATCCATGATATGATAAGTTACATTATCCTTGCAGTTTGAGTGCCGATTGATTTGGAAAGTCTGCAGTGTGTTGTAACAGTGATGGAACAGTGAATATTGACAGAAATGAGAGTTGATGTTCACTGTGATAGATTGCATTATTCAAGCAACAATAATGAAAATAAATGCAAACTCTGGTACATAGGATTTGTAATAAAGGAGCTGAAATATACAAAATCTAGGTAATCTAGTTCCATTATTTCACTGAGGGCTGGTGAAACTCTCTAAAGAAGGGGAGAACAGGGTTGGTAGTCACACTTTTTACTTTCCTTTGAATTCCTCATAAACCACTGAATAGATTCCTTTTAATGTGTACTAGAAGCTTAAAGTGTCAGGTAGGAATAGAGTGGTGTGACTCTCCTTCAGCTGATTCTGTTCTAAAGATATGAACCATCAAATATGTCTTGTGCATCATGGGGTTGGTAGTCACACACTATGGAGTTGTTTGTCTCTGTGTTGTTTTAATGAGGAAAAGTCAAAAATGTAGACAATCTTAAACATTATTTAAAATGTTTAGTTTCATTGAAACACAACCTAACACATCTCCTGCATCAAGAGAACATAAACAGGAAAAATCATTCCTATAAGAGCATTTTTTGTCCTTATATGACCATATTGTACATTTCCACCTCTCTGACTGCTCTGAGCTTTACATCCTGAGGAGTCTGGCTCTTGTTTGTCTTCTTGACAAAGTTCCTGCTCATTCTGCTCTCTTAAAAGAAAGAAAGAACTAGATATATCAAACCATATATGTATATATGCCAACATGTGACAACCAACCCCAAAGAGAATGTGACACACTTCCCCAACTGGGATGTTTTGCTACCAACAAAGCTAACAACCACATGATTTAGTGTAGCTAAGAAAAAAACCTACCTAACTATAGCTCTCTCTTCATACTTTTTAATGCTGATGATTGTTTGATTATAAACTCATTGTGTAAAAGCCTGGGGACCAAGATATAATGAATGTGACAACCATACCTGCTCTCCCCTATTGTCTAGTTGAGGTAAGATGATGATAAATGCATAGACTGTTTCCATATGTCTCTTTATCACCATTTGTGTTTAGACTCACTTGGGAGTAATTACTGCAGCCTCAACAAAACATTATCACCACTGAACATCATGCACCTTGTCAATAGATCCACACAGAGATGGTTTGATTTAAATATTAAGGATGGAATGATATGCTGCTGGAAAATGACTGTTGCCACTGTCATGTTTTTTTAGTCATTTATGTTTATCTTTCCTCTGCCAGCACGCAGACAAGTTAAATCTAGTATCTAGGTGATATATCTCGCCTAATTGGACATGATGGGCTATAAATGAAGATATTACTCATAGCCGAGTCTGTGTTTGTGTTTCAGACTAATTTGTGCTTATATCAGAAGTAATTAAGGCTCAAGCTCCTGCTGTGAAGGGAGAGAGAGGGATGGATCTGGTCTGCTGTTCTGCTCCGCTCTCTGCTCTCACATATAAACACACACACACACACACACACACACACACACACTCAGGCAGTGGAAGCAGTTTGGGGTGGGGGGTGGGGGGTAAAGATTCATGTGGATTAGAACGTCTGTTGTGTTATCTGTCATTTTATATTAGGATATATGTATTCTAATAATCCAACAGAGCCTCTAAACAACATAGAGGTTGACTTGCCATAAGGTAAAAGGCACATATGTGATGAATTATATAAATGTTGGATCTTTAAATATTGTTATTATTACAGCTGTGAAAAGTCAAAATGTCTTATATGGACATGGTCTTTTGAGAAACTACTTGTAGCTAAAATAACCAGATGGTAATGTCTGTTTTTGACTAATCCAGTAACTTAAGAACCTTGGAAATGAAGGTAGCAGAATATCATAGTGTATCATCATATTGCTCAACCTACAGCTTATGTCACAACTCTTATACAAAACCCACACATACTGTACTGTACAGGAATATCTCTCTAGTACCTGTTGTGTTGTGTATCATTCCTCTTGTCACCACACCCTCTCTCTCTCTCCATATGCTTACTCATTTCACCCAAGGGGACCTGTTATTATGAACCCATGGTGCAGAGCACAGCTGAGGTGCACAGAGTGTGGCTACTCTGTTTGTTTTTCTCTCGCAGCTACGGAAGATGCATGTCAGCGTGACACTGCTGAAAAGAGTGTTCAGGAGAAATACATTATCCGTGGGTGTTTGAGGGGCTGACATCAATCATAGCCAATAAAATCAGCACCTGTGTGCTAATAGTTTGATATGTGGAATGGAGAGTTGGAGCAGCCTCTCCAATTTCAAAGGAAATTGACAGTCTCTCTGGGATCACAAGGTGCAAAAACAGAATTTGCACAAATTGTCCCAAATTGTCTTTT
This sequence comes from Scomber japonicus, assembly GCF_027409825.1. Taxonomy (NCBI): domain Eukaryota; kingdom Metazoa; phylum Chordata; class Actinopteri; order Scombriformes; family Scombridae; genus Scomber; species Scomber japonicus. The sequence goes on along the minus strand of NC_070582.1, from coordinate 31,776,950 downwards.
ACTAGCATTAATCACAGTAAAATAGTTCTGATGACAGCTTTTAGTTTATTTTGGCAGGGAAAAAACCTTTAAATGTGATGCTGTCAGCCTGAGATCACGCAATAGTAATTACTGTAAAAACCGGTGGACAAGATTCACCTTTTAATGTGATTTGTTTTCATTTAAAAGTGGGATGCGTCATATACACCAGTAAAATACAGAGAGAGGTTGGATCTGGGTATGATTATAGGTATGTAAAAGGCTGTGCACAGTGTTAAGCATGTGCTGCACGCTCCAGCTGTTTCGGCAGCTAATGAAAATAGATAGATTATTGATGACCTGTTAATGCTGTATGCTGTACAGAAAAGTCAAACCAGACGAGTTCACTGGCGAGTGCTGATTCAGTGTGATCACAAGTATTTGAGACACTAGTTGCTGTGATGTTTCAGTTCAGACCAAACTGACCTGACTGATATCAGCACATGTTGACACAGATGAGCAGCTTTTATTGAGCTATGACAGAGACACACAGTATGAGCACAGATCTGAAGAATAAAAGATTCACTAAGTTTGGTGTTTTTCCTCTGGATGGAACAGAGGATGATGCTTTATTTGTCTCTGGAACTGACACAGAGTCTGAGGACAGTGAGCTTGGTGAGCCTTATAGTGACTAGGACACAATATTTGAGCACAGTGACAGCTCTGATGATTAGTTTTTTGGACTCAAGTAAGCACACAGCTACACACTGTATTAAATATGTAAAGGTACTGCGTTCTTTTAAAAGGTTTATTTGAAACTGATCCTAACCCAAACAGTTCAGTTAGTTAGTCATTAACCATTAACCCTACACACAGTTTCAGGTATAATATTTTTTCGTATAAACATATGTGTTTATAAATGAATAGTTACTGGTACATTTTAATAAACCAGTCTTTTATAGAAAAGTGTTTTTTCCAGCATGACACTCCCCAAAATAGTATATACAAAATGTAAGTGCAAATTAATTTAAAAATATTGATATATTAAAATATTTAGATATATAAAAAGTTAAAATGTTAAAAAAGTTTTAAAAAATGATGTTGAAAAATGAGTAACTGGACACAGTAGCACTATACTTATATAACAGATATACAGATTTAAGCAAGAACCATGTTAAGGATTGCGGCAGCTTGAGGGAATAAACATTCCTCTTTAGCCTGTGTGTGCCAGGGAGCAGCCAGCGCCTCCCTAACTACAGCATGGAAGAGAGACCCACTGCTTTCCTTAACAAATTCTCCCTGCTTTTTGACCTGCAGCATTCGTAAAGTTAGTTTGGTTCATTCGAGTCATCTTGACATAAAAAATGCAGCAGATACAACCTCCAGCGCTCCTCCTACACTTGAAGAGCAGAATTCACATTAAGAAAGAACTGATGTAGGCAAAAAAACAACAAAACTAACAAGAAACCCACAACCTCTCTGCAACCACAAAGCCATATGCCCTCATGAAAATAGGCCTGAGGACAACATATTGTGGGCAGAAATCCTTTGTTGTACGTCTAAAACCATAAATGACATGTCTGGACTTATCCTCAGCATTGAGTCACAGGACTGTTTGAACTGCAGTGATTAATACGGACTCTGCCATGTCCTACTGTCCTATTGTCCGTCCTTGTTCCCCGCCCTGCTGGGGTCCCTTGATCTCCTCTTCTGCTGCCGCATCACAACTGCCACATGCAATGGAGGGCAACAACCTGATCCTGCCAGCGTTACCAGAGGAAAAACCTCAGCAAAGTAAAAGTGGAAGAAAATCAATAGCTAATTGCTTGTGTAGGCACCATTGGTAAGTTTTGGGAACAGTCATGTAAGAAGCTGAGGTATAGAGGGGTTGGTGGAATGCCAACTATAGTCCACTCTGGGTGCAGAGGAAGCGAGGAAGAGATTGATTCAGGAGACAGATAATGGCTCAATTGATAGATTACACCAAAACTGGCAGGTAATTTGAAGCATGATGGTGCCCATTTGTCCCATTATGTTTTCTGTCTCGACCTTTCTGTCTGTCTCTCTCCCTTTTTGTTAGCAGGAGGAACAGTCTGTCCAACACTCCTACCAGGTGACCCCGCTGTCCCACAATGCCTCATTATCAGCCTGCCAGACTGAGAAAGCTAGGCAAATTAATGTCTAGGGTATCTACTACTGAGGCTGCTGTCCAATTAACTCTGGGGCATTGTTGTGTTAGTATAAATTAGATTTTTTCCCCCCTCTCTCCCTTGCACTTATGGATGTGTATGTACATTATGCCATTTGGTTCAGTGAAGTAATAAGCCCACCTGGTCAGTTTTTATTTCCCCCTAATTACTCGGCGCCTCGCGTTGAGTCTCAGAGAGTTGCAGCATCTAAGCGGGGAGAAATTATTAAGTGATACGCGGGTGACATTTTCCAAATTAAAGCTCGTACGCTGAATGACGAGTGATTGAAAGAGCTGTTGCGAAAATCTGCATTCCGCACAGTCCTTATGACCAGTGGATAGAGATGCGAGCCCCCCCCCCCCCCCCCCCCCCGTTACCCCCCCCCAATCCAGTGAAAAGCTCTTAGCCTATCCACTCATTTATATGCATCTGTTCTCCTTTCACCAGTAAGGCATCATTGATTTTCTGAGCCGTCTTAACTGAGCTATCTTCTTTTTGAATTACCATAGGGAGCGATATGCATTACACCACTGAGAGGGGAAAAAATTGCATTCTAAATGGGCTTTATTTTCAATAGTGATTTGATCTGAATATATGTGAATAGGACTTTATTTGAATACATTTATGTGCTTTGGAGTAAATTATTTTGCTCCCTCGCGGGCTTTATTTGGTTCTCAGCATCATTCCAAAACTAAAAAAGCATCTACATCAATCTCTCTCCCTCTGCCTTCTGTCACTCTTTTTCTCCCTCTCCTTCACCCTCTCTCTCTTCTCCTTGTCATGCATGAGTGTTATGTAGATGAGAATTTGCCCCCCCATGCCCCCTCCCTCAACCCCCTAATTTCACAGAGAGAGATTTGCCCTACAGCAGAATGTGGAGCCCCAAAACTATACAAGTATGAAGGTGTATAGAAGATTGGGAATTGAAGGTGTGACAATAGCTCAACTCTCAGCTTCCCTGGTGGCCGTTCCAGTACTTGAGCGCTGCTAATCTATTAAAGAGTTTCTATTCTCCTTTGCTCCGACACAAAGTCCCACATCAACTCGGGCTTGATTATCCATCCCTCTCTTCGGTTCGGCGGGGAAAACCGGCTCCTCTCGAATCAGGCCGCACTTTCAAAAAAACCCCTCAGGGTCCCACCAGACAAACCAATCTCTCCCCTATCGCTCCATTTCCACTCCTCCGTCTCTGACAAGAAAAGACAGCCATTGCCCCCTTTCAAAACCCCCATTGCACTTCTGGTTCTCCAATTTAGATTACCCCCCCCGCCTTTTTGTTTCACCAGAGTGATTCCAACCACTTTAGCTCTCCTGTACAGCAAAACCATCCTGTTAGCTGTAAAAAGTCTTTTTTTGAATAGAAAAAAGTCTACAATGACAGTACCCTGGTTGTGTTGGAGCACTTTATACCACTTTACTTTGTGTAATAAAGAGTAATGTACAGCTACTGTAGCTTTTGCACTCAAGATGATTTGATAGTTTTGCTTGCTTTACAATTTTCTCCCATAATAGTCACGTCTTAGATAGGTCCAGCAGGTTTGAACAGGTAAACAGACAGACTATTGACCAATAGAGTCCTTGTTCATAGATATTTAGTTATCAACTCACGCAGAGCAATCTATCCATGAGCAGATGCTTCAATCATAACCACAAAACAAAACCTGATCCTGCATAAGTACGGCTCCATTCTCTTACCATAAGATTTGATGTCCTCTCCTCCTCTTCATCTTTCAGCATACGCCAATTGTTGACAATTACCATACCTGGCAAACGGAGAATGAAACAACGGTTTATTTATAGCTTGTTTACTCAAAGGACATCTCAAAAGTGGAAGGAATGGGACTTTAAGTTGAGTGTTTTTTTTTATTGAATATAGAAAAGAGTCCAATTTAGCTCCTATTGACTGACGTAAATGAGCCAGCATGATACTGTTGTGTTTGAACTAGAGGAAGATGTCTCACTAACATGCTCTCAAAGAGTTTCATTCTCATTTTCTCTCTAGGCAGTATGGTACTTTAGTTCTTTCATTAAGAGACTGATGTGTGTACAGTGTTGTGACAGGAATATGATTGGAGGAGACAGTCTCTTCCTTCTAGTCAGGCTTTCGCTGTCCCTCTCCAACTTTCCCTACTTATTCCAAATTACGGCTTGCGTCCTGCGTGTATGAGTGTACACGATCACTAAGAGCCTCCTTTGACTACTCCTGTTCTCCACTTCTTCTCTCATCTCTTTTTACAGTCTGTTCTGGGGTTTTTTATAACAGTTTTTTTCATATAACAGCAAGTAGTCCAGCACTCTGTTTCTGTGCTTTTGCATCATGAAGCAACAGATCAGCTAAAGGCAAAAAACCACACTACCAACAAACTTTGATTGAGTATTGATCTTGGATTGTCAGACAAGCAGAGGTGACAAAGTTCACACATGAGAACAAGGCACCAGCCCGTTGTGCATTCTCTACTGTAATCAACTGTGCACGGCATAGAGATGTATCCATCAGTCAGGACTCACATGGTCTCATCATCGTTGAGGTGAGTTGTGATTATGTGCTCGCCATTCTTGTCAAAACACATGCGGGCAGGGGTCGCAAAAGTAATGGAATTGTCAACTCATCAATATCATACCACATGCTGTACATCACCTTAAAGCAAAGGAATTTGTGTTTCATATGACATTTTACCAGCGAGCGGTGAAGGCGTGGACAGAAATCAATAGGAATGGGCCAATGTGAAAGACAAGCTTTAGAGAGAAGCTCATATAGCAGTAACTATACCGGTTATGTAGGGATGACTGTATTGATAAGAGGTTTGAGATGTGGCCATGTGGAGTGATGGTGGGATGGATTTGGGTGTGTTTCTCTTCTTCTCTTCATTTATATTTATTTTCTCTCTGACAGCTTGAAAAATGGTTTAGCGATGAAAATAAAACATAGCACTTGATAAAAATAGAATGCTGTCAGAGTCATATTTCCCCCAAGCTTTATAAAAATTGCTTTTTTCTGCATTCATTTATCAAGAAATGCACTGGTTTGTTTTGTCCCGTGAGGAAACACTGGTGCAGTATTTATGTTCTAGACACACAACAGAGAACTTTCTAATTGCCTCCATGAGTGCTTTTATGATGTTGAGAACAAGAGAACAATTTCTGCATGTGAATAGCATCCCAAAAGACTTGGACTTAATTGGCCAAAACGGCAGCTCCAGTACACCCAACATATTTTATTTATGATTATTGACAGGTAAAAATCATGGATAATATTCTACTTGCTTTTTTTTGTATAGGCTCTCCTATCTAATAATGGATGTAATGAAAAACATTAAAATTCAAAGATGATTTCCATTTCATCCTATCTTTGATTCAGACATTTTAATTCAACATTTTTACTCCCTCAGTGCTCTTTCAACAAAGTTATCATAATAATATTATATCCGCATTTTGAGATGCAATATAATAAAATCTAATAAAGATGATCTATATTACTATTGCTGGAAACAACTGTATATATATACTATTATCTCATATCTCATAACACACACAAAATACTTGTAGCAACCATGCAATCAGAATGCTGAAACTACTGTAGATTTCCTGTAGATAGCTCTGTGTGCCTGCATGAAACACATGCTGTAACCATGGAGCTTGTCACCACATATGTACATTACAGCCATTTAAATGTACTTTATTGAAAGTGAAAATTATGGAAGTGTTGGGTTTATTGTATAACCATTAGAGCCATCAGTCTTCACTGCTACATCATAAAAAGAAATCCTCATAACTACTATCTTATTAATACTATTAATTCCACTAAAAGCCATGTCAACATATATGGGTAAGGCAAGGCAAGGCAGTTTTATTTATATAGTGCATTTCATACACAATGGTAACTCAATGTGCTTTACATAAAACAGAAAAACATGTCATTTGAGAAACATTAAAACATACAATTAACAATGATCTCTTTGTTCTGGTTAAAACTGGAGCTGCACCGTTCTGAATGAGCTGCAGCTGTTTAATGCTTTTTTGTGGGAGTCCAGTCAGAAGACCGTTACAGTAGTCGAGTCTACTGGAGATGAAAGCATGAATCAACTTCTCCTGGTCTGTTTGAGACATAAAACCCTTCACTCTGGATATGTTCTTAAGCTGATAGAAGGCTGTTTTGGTGATTGATTTGATGTGACTGCTGAAAGTCAGATCTGAGTCTATCAGCACGCCAAGGTTTCGGACTTGGTCCCTAGTTTTTAGAGAGAGTGACTCAAGATGTTTACTGACAGCAATCCTCTCCTCTTTATTGCCAAAAACACTGACCTCAGTTTTGTCCTGATTTAATTGAAGGAAATTTTGGTTCATCCAATCAGTGACTTGCTCTAAACAGTGACACAATGACTGTATTGGACTGTAGTCATCTGGGGACAGTGCTAGGTATATCTGTGTGTCATCTGCATAACTGTGATAGTCTACATTAGAGTTCTGCAGAATTTGACCCAAGGGCAGCATATATAGACTGAACAGAAGGGGTCCAAGAACTGACCCCTGAGGAACTCCACATGTCATAGCCACTCGATCAGATTCATAACTTCCAATGGTCACAAAATAACTCCTCTCTTCCAAGTAGGACCTGAACCAGTCTAGGACTGTTCCGCTGAGTCCTGCCCAAGTTTCCAACCTGTTCAACAGTATACTGTGATCCACAGTGTCAAATGCAGCACTGAGATCCAACAGGACCAGAACTGACACCTTGCCTGAGTCAGTGTTCAATCTTATGTCATTTAACACTCTAATAAGAGCTGTTTCTGTACTGTGGTGAGGTCGGAAGCCTGATTGAAATTTGTCAAAAAGGCCACTGGAGTTCAAGAAATTGCTGAGTTGATTAAAAACCACTTTCTCAGCGATCTTGGCTATAAAAGGAAGATTTGAGATAGGTCTGTAGTTGGTTAACATGGAAGCATCCAGCGTTCTCTTTTTTAAGAGTGGCTTAATGGCAGCTACTTTTAGGAGTTCAGGAAACCTGCCTGATTTAAGTGAGCTATTTATTACTTGTCGCAAATCTGTTTGGACATAGTTCACAATAGTTTAAAACAATCTGATGACATTGTGTCAAGACAGCATGTTGATGGTTTTAGATGCTGTACTATTTCCTCTATGGTTTTTTGGTAGATTTGTTGTTTTTTTTGTTGTTGTTTTTTTTGCATTTTGGGCCACTTTAGGACAAGTCATCAAGTTTTAGGGTTAAAGGACATTTGGAGTGTTTGTACAGCTGTTCACTGTCAAAACAAGTCAATAAAAAAAAAAGATTTTTCTGGCATAGACACCTTTTTATTAGCAGTTGAGAGACAGGGAATGATGGGAGAGAGGGGGGTGTGACATGCAGCAAGATCCTCTGGCCGGGATTTGAACCAGGCCCTGCTGCATATGCAGCATGTGCCCTAACCACTCAACCACCTTTGACCTGAACAGTATGTAAGGGTTAAACTAAACAGATGGACATTATGGCACCAGTTATGGCTACAGAAACAGTGCAGTAATTTACTGACTATTGACACAGAACAGGATCACGTGCCAGTAGTCCACAGGCTGTTGATCTGGACCGCTTTTCCATGCTGACAGTAGTTTGTTCTGCTGGAATTGAATAGCTTTTTGGAATTGTAGACCACTAACCAGATATTTTTTGCTTTGTTACTTTTTTAACCCAAACTATGATCTTTTCCTAACCAAGTGGTTTTTGTGTGGCAAGATAGTGTATCACCTACAAGGAGAAATGTTCCTCCTACCAACAATAAATAGACTATTAACACAAGGAATCTGTCCTAATGGTCACTTCCAAGCATTGAACCATCTTACCATCTTCGAATAATGAATAGCAGTTATCTACTTTAAGGGACTTTGATCTTTTACTCATACCAGTCCTTGCTGTATGTTTTTGTATGTACTTCCTGTGAGGTCTTTCAGTGCCACACTTCTATCTGCCCAGGGGGCTAGTTGTCTCCTAATCTGTCCACGGTTTATTTTAATGTGAGTAATTACTCACATTTACTGTCCATAAATCCAGGGATAATCAGCATAATCACATCTTGCTCCCACAGATTGTCTGTCCCTTTAATGCACATGTACATCAGCCTTTTTTCATGATATTAATATGTGACAACTGTACTGTGTCACATTTTCTGTAATATGTAATATGTGGGAGTTTTTTTTTTTTATATAAATTTGGCCGGGACCTTGATGTTGATAATGCCACTGTTTTGTATTCACCAAAAAAAAAAAAAAAAAAAAAAATCATACATGGACATTTATGACTTTTGATATTATGATGTGACAAAGGGGATTATTCTTTAAAAAACACCCCAAACACAGTGTTTTATTAATAAAACAAAGTCATTAATGCAACAATGCAGATCTTTTCACAAAGAAAAACTCTAACTCCTCTGACCTCTTGCCTTTTTTCCTCACAAGACACCATAATTATCTCCTGAAGGACGCGTCTTTCACCTGAACTCTGTATACTTAACTTTTCTACTAAAGCCCTTGTGACACAAACTGAATAGTGCAGAGAAGAAAAAAAATGTCAGCAACTTCAGCCTTGACATCTAACATAGTGTATAAGTATTTATAATGCTGACACAGAAATGACTTCAAGAGACTGCTAGCAAAATTTAACATATACAGGCAGCGAGAGTGCAGACACATACTCATACTCACACTCATGCAGCAGGGATACAACGTCACAAAACAGTAAAATGAACAATAACATTTAGTTTAATGCCAATTATTAGTCATTACTTTTTATCTATAAATGCTACTGCAATAGTTTGGCACTAGTGTTCATTGTTAGTATTCCCCTAACATATTTACATTTATATTTACACAAGTATACAGCTGAAGTGCACTGCTTTTTGAGCTTAAACTATTCAACTTCTGTTAATTACTGTTAGTTTGCTCTCTTTCTGTCATACACACACATGAATTTTTTTGTCTTTACATCCTCGTCAGGACCCTCGTTGACATAATACATCTCCTAGCCCCTCACCCTAATCTTACCCATCACAACTAAATGCCTAAACCCAATCTTTACCCTAAACTGAACCTAAACCCAATTCTACCCTTAACCTTAAAACCATGACTTAAAGACCGTGTAAAGTCAATTCAGACATTTTCTCCTAAACACATTAAATAGGTCATAAATGTATTTCTAAAAAAGGTGTAAAAAGCATTTCAACCATTTAGATTTGAATTGTGGAGCTAGGCTTCAGGATTTAGTGGGCAGGTCTGAAAATGATTAGCATAAACCCGCCCCTGCTGCTGTAGAGGTATAAATACATTCAGCACACACTACTACTACTACAGTCTACAGTTAGCCAGTTAGCTGAGCTATCCGCCGAGCTAGCAACTGAGTTAGCAGCAGAAAGCTCTCAGACATAGCGTCCATGTTTCTGGTAGAGGTGGTGACTTTGATTGACAGGTGACACTTGGTAGGGGGCGGGGCTTCAGTGAAGGGTTAGGGATTTTCTTAATCATTCAAATTTGGCAGGGTGGTTAACAACACACTTTTCTTACTTTACACAGTCTTTAACCCTTCAAATTGGCCTTTGATTTTGTGAAGGCTTGCCAAAATGTCTTCACAACACAGAAAGGCGTTTTTCAACTGGAAAAGACATGCACACACACGCACATGCACACATATACACACACTCACACATTGACACACAAACCATCAGTCAAAGTCAAAATGGGTGACCTGAAGTTAAAACCCAAAGTCAGTGAGCCTTTTTGTTCTGGCATATTTTTACATAAGTTAACCTAGTTCCACTGATACAGAACATACAGGAAATTATTTTCTATAAAAAAGCAGCTGTCAATGTTATAGATTGCTATTAAAAGCTGAATATTACATTTTGATTGACAGTGTCTGATGAATGTACTGTAGTCTGTACTATATAATATGCTAGTCTGTCAGTACAGTCCTAGTGGAAAGTGTGTCACACTAAAGTAGGCCATGTGTTACAAACTGTATGAGATCATTGTTCTGTATATATTGTGCACGTATTGGTCTTTCAGTACGTATGCATGTGTGGATTGTATATGTGTGTTGCCAAAAAAGCATATCTGTCTCTCCTGGTTTGACATGACTGTCCCATTAATCACAGTGTTGACTGGTCTCCTCAGAAAAGTAGATTACACCGAGTTGCCTCATTCACTTTCATCACCTAGAGGAACAGTGACCTCAAACCTGTAATGAAATTACAGTAATGATGGAATCTCATGGTAGGTGTAGTCTATCCTTTGCCACTGCTGCATTCTGCCAGAGTGATGAATTATTCAGCATGCAGTGTCCTGATAGTTGGGCATACATATATATATGTGTGTGTGTGTATATATATAAAGAGACACTTTTTTCCTCTTCCTTTGACATGGATCTAAACAATCAAAAATGTCTACACCAGATATTGGGTGGAGGAGGTTGTTCTGTATTTTTAATGGACCTGGAGATTCAGTCCGCCATGGCTAATATATTTTTGAGTGACATTTTATCTTGGCAATCTCGCTGATCTTAATGAGATTTCTGTCCTTTGTTGGTGTGTGTGTGTGCACTTCAGTGTATGTGCACATCTGTGGTGGCTGCGATTAAGTAGAAAAAGAGCCCCTATCAAACAATTTGTTTCTGACAGTAAAGGCTTACTGCCCAGAGGAGGCGGGACCTTAGCTGACCTTGGACTGCTGACTGGACTAAGGAGGCTTATGATGCTTGTAAGATTGTCTCTCTATAACCTCCATGATTCAAGTCAGGAGGCTGACAACACATTTTTGAAAGAGCATAATAATCTTGATTAATCATTATGAACAGCTACTGTATATTATATGATAATGTTTGCTTTTAGATTAACAACCTAAATGAATTGCACTCATGCAAGACAGCAACAACAAGAATTAAAGCTGAAGATGAACGGGCCCTCACTCCCGTCCCCCGAAATTAGCCACAGCTGTCAGGTTTAACGGAGGTGAAAATTTAGTTACTTTTTATCTGCAAGTTCTTAAGATGATACTGAGTTAATCTGAAGTCAGTCAGATTAAATCTTTAGGAGGAGTTTGTTAAAATACAAGATATGGAAATTGCAAAAATGTTGCCAAAATTGAAAATTCTAATCAAAATAGCTGACTTCCTGTTGGAGTTACCATATAGGTCAAAGAGACTTTTTTGTGCATCTTTACGTGTTATATGTGGAAGCCGAATTTAATTTGTCTACGTCAATCTGGAGTGAGGGCCTCAATTTTTAAAATGTGCCAAGGGGGCACTGTAGAGCCATTTTGCAACGCTCATTTCCAGGAACCCTAAATTGTGTGCAAATTGTTTGTGCTTCTTTATATGATACATATATGTACCAATTTTCGTTCATCTATGTCAAAGAGGAGCGTGGGGCTCAATTTTTTAACTTTGCCTAGGGGGCGCTGTAGAGACATTTTGCTACGCTCATTTCAGCAAACCCTAAAATATCAAATTTCTCACTGGGTGCGGCATGTGTGCAAATGTTTGAGTTTTGGGTTACATTTAGACTGTCTTGTTTTGGCAGAAGAATAATAACCAAGATAAATAATTCCTGCAGATTCAATAGGGCTTTTGTACTGTTAGTGCTTGGGCCCTAAATATTACTTGCTCACAGTAACATGTAAATGCCATAATAGTCATTTTTGCACTTAAATCACATTAAAAGAATAGACTTTTTAATGTGACCACTGCTCTGGTGGTATCTAGTAGACACAGTGTGCATCCTCTCTTCTTAGTTGATGTCTCAAACACAGTCAGAGACCACATGAATGTAAGCATGTACCGGCCACAACATTAAGCATGCACTTTGGTCTTGCCTGAGGTTGCATCAGAAGTGAAACCAAATAAAAGAGGGTTGCAGGAGTGGAGCCTGGATCTTCTTTTCACGTAACTGTGTTTTTAGCCTTTGCTGTCTTTGGTTGAACATGTGCTTTTTATACAGCAGGTATCCCAAGATGAAATTTCTTGATACAGATCTGCATTATCAAAACGGACTCTTATCTTTGCCACTGAAAATCTTACAGCCTCCACTTGCTATAAGGGGTTGTTTAGATTTTCTGCAGGCTGAAGATAACAGGGATCCACAATGTTCTTCCAAAGCTAAAAAAAACTTAAATTAGTTCTGGAGAAAAAAGATGATTCGGTAATCTGCGTCAAAAGCCGTTCTGTATGTATACTGTAAATGTTGAGTGAAGCAAGCAGTCCATAGTTAAGCTTTAAGTTACCATGTGGTTTAATGAAAAGATGGGAAACAGCAGGAGAGAATAATGGTGATAAATCAGTTTCATCATGCCTTATATTCCATTAAAAGTAAATACTGTGGACCGATATTGATAGAAATGACATGAGAGGAAACAGGAGTCAGATCCTAGTTATTTTCAACTAGACTGCACACTTACTGTAGACTCCCACCTACACCTACCAATGCTATTGCATCAGTTCATCTATTTCAAAAAGTGCCAAACCAAGGCAGAAGAGCAGAGAGAGGGCAGAGAGAAAAACCAATTTGCACGATTATATGTGGCTCAGATGAAGCGAAAAATGCAAATCCACAGACATGCTCCATACATATGGATGTGGCTCATTACTGTTCATGTTCATGCTGTGTGTTTTTGATTCCACATATGAATTGATGAGATTTCTTGTTCTTCATTCGACCTCTCAGTTATGATGCTGTTCTTTTTTTTTTTTGCCTTTGACCAGTTCATCCTTTTAGACATTCCTAAGACCTCACTGTCCATGTGCACGCCAAAACTTTGACGCCAAATAACACACAATGACCTCTGCTCCTCGGTTTCAGTCACGGATTACAGTAGAAAAATGTGCACAATCCTATTTGTTGCAACAAATACCCCCCAATCTCTGTGGGCTCTGTGGCTGTGCAGCATCCATCAGCCGTCACTGTCAGCCTGATCCTCTCCATCCCTGTCTGTCCATTCCTGGGACTCTCCCACAGAGCTTGCTATTAAACTCCAGCCAACAGTCCTTTTCTTGCTTCCAATGCAAAAAATCTCCTCGGCAGTGTATCGTGGTTCACACGGCTCAAGTGTGGACCGTTTGGATGAGAATGTGATGCTGTACATTACATTGCCAACAGTGTCTCCTATTCTTGGCTGCCAGTCCAACAGCCTGAGAGAGAGAGAAACAGGCCTATTGTAACATGTACAGTCATTGCTACATTACTCTGCCAGGACTCAAGATCAACATTTGGCATTAATATGTGGGAGAATAAATAAATACATTAATACAGTGTCAGCATGTCAAATGAGACAGTAAATCGTTAGCTACCTCCTACCTACAAAATTAGATCTTATATTGTATGGTGTCACTTTAATTTGACTCCTAATCCTTTGGCATTATCGCCTTATTTTTACATACTGTGGACTCCTCCTTTAGATAATGTTGACCTTTTTTCTTTCAATGCCCAAGCAGCTTTGTAGAGCCAAAGCTACGATACCTATGTTTTTGTATATGGGTCAATGGCATTTTTTTGTGTCCAAAATAAACGTATCAATAACTTGCACACATTCTTTTTTTGTGGACCCAGCATAACATTTCTGCTTTTAATCCATTTAGAGAGAATATATTAGAGGATTATTGCAAAAATGTCTAAGTGGTGTAACCATAAAAACTTTGTATCAAATAATTCAACTTACTTAAAAACACTACATTCTCATTAAAACAGCATATCAACTAGTTTGGTATGATCTTACATTATAACTTTTATATTAAATAAAGCTAATGGAATATAATTGTTCTAAATATTACATTTAATCTGGAGAATCATGGAGATCAGGAAACATTTACATTTTTTTAAAGTGAAGTAATTACTTGTGTAAGTCCACTTAAATACACTGTAGTTGGATCACATATTTAATATTCGTCATTCTTTTGTGGTTACACCATTTGACATCTTCAGGAGAATTCAGTCTTTTGTTTGGTTTAAGAAATGGTGCAAATGTCATTTCAAATTATATAAAACCAACAAAAACACAAAATGTATATTTTAACTAAACTGATGCTGCTTTTAAAACTATTTTTTATTAGATTTTGGAATTGCTCATCTTGCCAAACCTTATTTATCATTGACCCTTGTGTGTGTGTGTGTGTGTGTGTGTGTGTGTGGCAAAGCTTTACTTGTTTGTGGTGTTTGTGTTCCCTTTTCTTAAAAGAGCAGATAGCATACTGCCTCACAACATGAAGGAGTTTGATTTCAAGATAATACACAAACTCAGAGCAAAGTGTTTAGTATATGCACTTTGATAATATAACATAGTCTAACCATTCTAACAGATGTTCACTATGTTTTAATGTACATGAAAACAACTTATTATCAGTCAGTAGTCTGATGAAAATTGATCTCTGTTTGTCTTCTTTGATCCTTGATGTTGGTAGTTATGAACAGAAATGGAATGAACCATGTCACACACACACACACTTCAAAGACTCCTTTTTCTTTGCATTGTTCTTCTGTGATGCACAAGGATGCATAAAGCTTTGTGTATCATACAACACTCAGAAGATGAGAGTAAAACCTCAATTTGAAGAAATGATAGAATCCATCAGTGCAACATGGTTCGTCTTTGACAAGTAAAAGGTCAGACTGAAAGATTTCTGCCCCCTCTGATGCCCTCCAGACAACTTTTTGTTCTTATCTTTTTACAACAATATTGGAACAGATAACATTTATAAAGATTGGATTTACCTGTTAATCCATTTCACTAAATCGTATCTTGTGTTATTCCTCTTCACTGAAGGATTGAACTCTTTCTTTGTTTCAGTCTTTGACGCTCTCTGTAGTTTTTCCATGTAGCCATTATTACATATACAATGTGTATTATAAACAGTGCTAAAGGTGTGATGATATGACAATAAATAGTATCCAGACAGTATAATATATCACTGAAAACATGGCCACTTAGAAACCAAGATGCCTTTTATATATTTCCATAGTGTTCTATCATCCTATTATTACTATCACCTTATATTGTTATTATAAAACACAGGAAGTGTGATCTTTATGCATAGTCAGCCATTAAGTCAGACACTTAATACAGGTAAGGATCACATTGTCTGTTCCAGATGCTGGTTTGTTCATTTAAACATATGACTGCAGTTTGTTGTCATGCTATGAGTAAATACTACAGTAGTCCTGACAGTTCCTATGGTGCTTATTTCCCATTTATTTCACTTTTATGAAATAAAAAACAAAGCATAATAGATAATAGTGATATATTGTTTTCTATAGTGAACCCTTACATACTGTTCTGGTCAAATTTGACCCATTTTTGACATTTAACAGCAGTAAAGACCCTAGATGTTGTTCTTTTACTTGATGAGTGTCCCAAACTGCACAAATATGGAAATATTTTAAAAGGTGCTACACATTTTGATCAATTGAGGCTGTTATCTGTACTACTGTCTTTTAGTTAAATGAATAGTTAATAGTTTTAATAAGATAGTAGTTATGAGGATTTCTTTTTATGATGTAGCAGTGAAGACTGATGGCTCTAATGGTTCTACAATAAACCCCACACTTCCATAAAGTTCTGCTCATTTTCACTTTACATTAAATACATTTTCATGTCCTTGGTACCATGATATTGTGTGATAGTACTAGGAGCTGTATTTTTCTCCGTAAATGAATGATGTAAAACCTAAAAACTACACTCTCTCTGCTCTCTGAAACATGAATCAAGGTTTAATGTGATTGAGCCTTGATCAAGGTTTCATTTATTGATCAGTCAGATTGACTATTGATGCTTTCTAAACACAGCTGTGGTTCAAAATATGGTATAAACACTTTTTATGAGGGGATTCTTTGACCGAGTCAAAACTGACCAGGAACATGCGAGGATGTAGAATATGAACAATATATAAGGGTTAAGTAGTAAAAGCTATTGCGGCTGCTTTAAAAATCAAATGCAAAATAGCATTAGATTTAGACTGTACAAAGCATGCTTACTGTGTGTGTGTGTGTGTGTAATAAGCATTTTCTTTCTAATAGCCTGCTATATCATCCTCCAGTCAGTGTCAGCACACTGTCCTCCAACATCCTGTACTAAAGCAAGCTCTGTGAATACTGTGAATGGTCATGATCATAACCCTCCAAGTCAAGGACAAACCAATGGCAGCTGAGGACTATCAATCTGTTACTTTTTAGCCCTCAACCGTTCATGTAGGAAGTCAAAAGAATGAAGATTACAGATAATTCAAGGACAGGCCACACATGGATGAGGCTGCTGAGGAATGTAGTGCTTAATCATGTTTTGATTGTTTTAATGGCATTAATGGTGTTGCTGCAGGGCAAAAATCAAGAACAGTGAGAGAACAATATACTGTTCTAACAGTTGGGTTCCTTTTCAGCTTCTGTGTGTGTGTGTGTGTGTGTGTGTGTGTGTGTGTGTGTGTGTGTGTGTGTGTGTGTGTGTGTGTGTGTGTGTGTTCTTTTCCTATAAATCCTTGCTGATTACAGTTAATTAAATTAAAGTTTATCACTCCTTTTTAATGCAGAGTTGTCATGGCTTTACATATCAGTTGCTGTTTTATATGTATATTACCACTAGGCCTATCTCAGTACAACTTGATCATCACATCAGACATCATGCATGGCCTGGGGTTAAAGTGCATTGTGGGTGAAAGAGATGACACTCCTTCCACTTGTTTTCTCCACTCTGTACATTATATATTTCATCTTTTTGACCGGGTGGCGGTATTATCTCACTGTGCTGTGGTTGGTTTCCTTTGCCTTATCACCCCCCCCCCTCGGAAGCTATAACCCTCTTAAATAGTGTGGTTGTTCAACTGACAACATTATCCCCTCCATGCATAATCTTCTCTCTCTCTCTCTCTGTCTCTCTCTCTCTCTCTCTCTGTCTCTCTCGGTCTCTGTCTCTCTCTCTCTCTCTCTCTCTCTCTCTCTCTCTCTCTCTCTCTCTCTCTCTCTCTCTCTCTCTCTCGCACATACAATTCTGATCATTTTCCATGTTTAATACAGTTTTTAACTGTATTTCATGTTAGTGATAGCCTATGTCACACTATGTGCTATACAGTACATGGAATTTGTAGTCATGGTAATGGTGTGGCTCTAAGGATTCCTGAATCGGTCCATCATCATATTTGGTCCAAACCAGAATATCTCACTTTCTTTTCAGTTGGATGGATCATTTTGTGAATCTATGGAGCTTTGATGATCCCCTAAATAAACTTTTCCTCTAGTACCACCATAAGATTGACAGTTTCAGTTTAGTTTATTTGCACATAAAAAGAAAAAAGCAATATGTAATACAAGAAAAGTGCAGATTTGTTGAGATTAAGAAAGTAAAACAAAGAAAAAACAACAGAGAAATGTGTAGGAGGAGCCAATAAAATCCATCAGGCTTGTCAGGTGGTCCTCCTATAGTGAAATATACAACCTATAAACTTAAGAATATAGAAATACAGACAAATATCTACAAAAGCTGAACAAAAACATTAAACAAATACATAAAACTCAAGTGTGTAAGAAAGGTGACAATTGACCAACACACAGAACATGATAGTGAGAGCAGTTATGCTGTTGTGTTACTTCATTTTAGACTGGTGGAATTTCTAATGTGATCTGGTAAACAGTTCCAACAGACAGGACCTCTGTATGTAACTGGAAATCTAGGAAGAGTTGTCCTGGGAAAGGTTGGGTGGAGATGATCAGCTGGACCTTGTATTGGAACAAAACAACCACATTAAAAAAAAAAGGTTTAAATCAAGAAGTTGAATAAAGACGTGGAACTGGCAAATCTATTTGACAAAACGCTTTTGCAGAGTGAATATACCCTTAAGGTTGCTTTTCAAAGTGTTTTCCCAAACAAACAGTACAGCAGTATATTTAAGGATATATCAATATGTAATATAAGCTTAGAAGGATTTTTCTACTTACTAGATGTCTTATACTTCTGATGATTCCAATATTTTTTGCTATCTTATCAGAAACAAATGTTCCAACAGAGGTTTAGTTTCTCTCTCATAGTCTTATTCTGCTGTTGAATTAAATAGTGTTTAAACTTTCAGCTCTTGCTTCTGACCATGTTCTTTTTCCAGAAGTAAACCCAATTAAACTCAGCATCTACAGCCATTATTCACCCACTTTAAGCATGAAACTTCTGCTGTGTCACTAATGTATCAGCTTTTTCATTGGCAAATTATGGCTGCTTGGTAGTCAGCGCGTATCAAAGGGGGGTTAGCACCTGTTGAATAAAATCTTAGGAATGGAACAGCCTATAAATGAACAAACAACAACCGTCTCCAACCAATAGCAATAGTCATTCCAAGTCCTGCATCCCCTCCTGTCTTTCCTCTCTCTTCATCCCTCTGCTCTGCTGTACAGTAACTCTAGCTGCTCTGCACTGATTGCCTCCTTTTCCTGGGTGAGATCAGATGAATGCCCACTAATAGGTTTTCAGTTTTATTCACTGCGCCCCTAGTATAGAATTAGAGGGATTTTCCGGAGGTAATTAATTGAAGTGTCCTTTTAAAGGGGAAGTATCTTTTGTCTTGATTTAGTGAGTGGAGTCATTAGCTGGAACCTCAATGGTGGTGGAGCAGGGAGATTGAGGATTGGTGAATCGCACACATTCCCTGCTGAGTTACGGGCCATTTTAAGAATTATACAGGAGGTTATCATCCTTGGTATCAAATGACTGCATGGGACATTAGTATTAATCTTATCTACATCCAGAGGAGAAATTGTCTGTAGCTATATCTTGTTATCTTGTTCTACACTATACTGTTTGATGCTCAGGGGGGGAAAGCAGTATATAAAGGAAGTAAATAAAAAGTAAAAGTTGGCAGCTTCAGTAAGACACACCTGTCACACTGTGTGCATTCATGAGACCTGCATTGATGTCAGTGTGACTGCATGTACTGTATATATTTGTACCTATGTTTTTTCACGCCTGTCTGCATGTGTGCGAGTGTGTTCGTGTGTCGGCATGGGGATTTGGCACAGAGGTGTCACTGTGAGAAGGATGAGTCGTACTGCAGATATTCCTCCTCCCTGCAGCTGGAAGCTCACTTCAGACCGTCCTGTCAGTTGGGAGTCATTTGTGTCCTCTCATCTGCACAGAGCAGTGGCTGCCTCGCTCACACAACACACTCAATCAGACTGACACCTGTCTCTATACCCTAACCCTTTCACATACAATACACACCTGCATTACTGTTCCTGTGAGGAACACCTTTAACTTTATTCATTCACTGGCAGCCTCGTCATTCATGACAGAACGGCTGTACTGATTTGTGTTACTGTCTTTTGGAGCATGAACATGGTGTGTAAAAAAATACTGTTAACCAAGAGAGATACATTACAGCAAAACAATAAACATGTCCAATGAAGACTGCAATTTAAAAAAAGACATTATAGTCATTCCTAAATTAACATCTAATCCATCTGTCCAGAAAAGGTTCAAAAATAAGCAACATATAACTGTAAATACAACAAATATAAGTTCAACAACTTTAGGGAGGTGAATGGGTTAACCCTAACCCTGTATGTTACCTTACCCTTAATAACTATGTAGGGCATGTACAGTATGCCATCATTCCACATTATTCTGTCCTTTATTTTGAAATATATAATATATATATATATATATATACAAAAACCAGTGATGTGTAATGTGAGAAGTTTTCGTTCTCACTCCCTAACTTAAAGGACCAGTGTGTATGTTTTTTGTAGCATCTAACCCCTTCCCCCTCCCCCCCCCCCTCCATTTCCAAGTGTGTAGGAGAACCTATGGAGGCTATGACACTCTAAAAATGCAAAAGGCCCTCTCTACAGCTACTATTTTGCTTTTCCGTTTTGGATTACTGTAGAAACATGGTGGGCTTCATGAAAGATGACCCACTGCCTATGTAGGGCTCATTCTAAGGTTACAAAAACACAACAATTGTTATTTTCAGGTGATTAAGCACTAACTAAAACATACTTATAAATATATATATTCCATTTCTGCCACATCTGTTCCTCTAGGTGTGACTCAATCTTACACACTGGTCCTTTAAATGAATGCTGTGTCAAAGACTGTTAACTTTAGACATTGCCATGCTGGATTTAAATAAGAGGATATGCATGTGGTTTGTTTATTGTGGAAAGCCTCAAAATTAAAATCTTCAAAGGCAAACTTAGACTGCATGTGCCTCCTCAGTTGCAAGTGGATACACCTTATCATCACACTTAAGTGTTTTCCTTATTTTCTTATTTGTTTTGCTGCACTGTCACTGGTTACAGGCTTTGGACATTTAGGCAGGTCAAATAAGATACATAAACATTATTCTATATTATCTCACCAACAGCTGCTTGACCAATCTCATTAGAAGGCTAAATGATTGGCCTGGCTACAAGACACATTAATTGGAAAATATGCAATTTCCCTAAAATTAACACAAAATGATATAAGCCTTTTGGGAAACCTCAGAAAATGACATAAAAATTCTATTTTTTAGGAAATTACAGACCTGTATAATTAATGTTCATGTAGGCATTAATGTCAGCATCACACTATGGGTACCGCACTGTATATGAAATAGATTGTGTGGATCTTTACTGGAGGGATGACCAGCATCTGGCACTGTCTAAAATCACTCCAAAATCTCCTGTAGGTGTTCAGGTGTTCAGCTGGATTGGAATCTGGTGAATGTGAAGACCGTACCATGTGAGGCACATGATTTGAATATTTATCAAACCTTTCAGTGACCCTACATGGCTTCAATTTCCAACCGCCTTTAAGTATATATTTTAATCAAAAGGATCCGTCAATGATTAATCGGATGGTATGAAGCATTACCTTGTGGCTATTTAGATTTTAAGCTGATAAATGACCAAAGGAAGTGAGACATATAGATAAAAGCCAAGAGGTGTGGTTTAGAGGGACTGAGGGAGAAATAATTTAACAGCCTGCCTCACTGAATTTTTCTTAGCTCATTGAAATCATGCCTTACTTTTTTTTCAGGTCTACCTTTGTCTAGCATTTTTGTGTAATCTGTCTCCTAAGAGCTGGCATACTTACTGCATAAAATCCTGTGTGAGAGGTTGCGATCTTTCATTCAAATAGCTCTCCAGGGTCTTGCATTTTAATGAGTTGCCTTGAGCCTTCAGTCCATATTCCTTTAGTGTAGTTAAGATGGAAGTCTCACCTTATGATTCAACCTTGGCTCAGAAACTCACACTTAAAGCAAAGTGAGAAACAAGGAGGGAGACAGAAGTGCAATGCATGGATTAAACCAGTCACAGTACACACTATGACTTAATGTGAATGTGTGTGTGTTCTCTAGTGTATAAGAGGTCAGCTATATGATAAGGAGCTGACCTGGACCCTGCTTCTTAATACCCAGGGCATACTTGGATAGACTCCAGCCCTCCGTGACCTATAACAGGATAATCAGGTATAAAGATGAAGAAGAGTCTACAGCCATGTTTGTTGCTCACGATGCTGCACAGCCATGCTTCCAGCTAAATGTCATCAAGATTCATCTTCTAGGAAGCCATGAATGTCTGTACAACGCTGTATTCCAATCCATCTAGTAGACAGGAAGATAATTTAGTGGATAAGGGAAAATGTTGACCTGCTGGTGCTGTTAGATGAAAATGCAGGGGAGCTCCAAGGTCTTTAGGCTTTATCTATTTGGGGCTCTGGGTATCCATACCAAATTTTATGATAATCTGTGTAGTCTTTGAGACCATTCACTGCAAACCAACAACATCAAGATGGTGCAAGAGGAAGAGTCAAGGGATCACAAAAGTCAGCAGGCTATGTCCTATGGATCCTAAGATATCATTGCATGATAATCCATTTGAATTGTTCATTTGTTCATAGATAGATAGATATAGATAGATAGTTCAATCTGGAGCAAAGTGGTGGACTGGCCAACATACATCACCAGAGGTGATACACTCACGAGAATGAGCTGAGATTTTAACACTATTTTTAAGAAAACTTCAAAGATGAAATATATGACTGGAAAAATAGTTTTTATTTGACTGAAAGTCACAAAATGCAAAACAATGCAGGTGCATTTTGAAATGTTTTAACTCATCATCTTGTAATGAATGTCACTTCACTTCTACTTCATGAATTATCATATGCAATATGCAAGCACTGTAAAAGGTTTCCCCCTGTCCACCCCACCCCCCATTTATAGATAGATATTGTATAGATAGACTATGATTATGACAATTATAAATCACAATCACAAATACCATAAATGAAGTATGAAGAATAGATACAATTCCAGTATATAAATATAAATGAAATAAAGAATCATATTATCACAAATTATAACATATTGCTAATAAAAAACACAGAAATAAGTAAATTGCACAAATCCTATATCACACAACTACACAAGTAGAACAACATATAAATAGTGTTTTAATTTGGTAGTGTGACTCATTTGACTTTTTGCATCATTAGGCTTCCATAGCTGTGCTAGATTCCCTGCTCCTCCTACCTCCATGTACTTTACTCTCAGTGTAGAGACCTGAGGTCAACCTACCGCTGCTCCTCTCCTCATCTCCTACTGCTGACTGTGAGATGTTGTCAGCAGGTAGAAGCTGTATGTTCACAAACTTTAACGAGGACACCCACTGTAACAAGGTTAAAAGAAGACATGACGTGCAAATAAACATGTGCGCCTCATACCTCCCCCTGAATACTGCTTCATGAGACAGCATTCACCTTGTTGTAATCTATATATACATTAGCATCCCTAGAGCTACACCACTAGCAGCAGACGGGGTAGAAAGTTGCCACCAATTGATTGTTTAGGCCACCAAATCTACATGTTCTCTCCACCCAAGATAGTCTTTTTTTTACCCCTTTGTCCCAATGGAGATATCCTCTGCTCCTCCACTCACTGTTAGTCTCTATGGAGATTGCATTTGTGGATCTATCCGACATTCCCCCATGGTAGTTTCAGCTTGAGGAGTTACTCTGGGCGGCATCAGGCATGATCTGCTGTCTTAATTGTGCACACATCACCGTGATTAATTAAGTTTCAGAAACCGAAAGCAATATACTGTCACTTTGCTCGCCTCCTCAGATTAATTACTATATTTTGAAATGATATCCGGGGAGGGGAGGGGGAGGGGCAGGGGGAGGAGGAGGGGGCTCGCTTTGGCAGAACATTAAAAGCGTGAAACATTTGGACATGTCTGGTGGCATCACAGCCATGGGGTAATTAGATTTTCTTTAATGATGATGGGATCATGTGGTGTGGCTGCAGAAGTTTTCTCTTAATCAATACACCCTAGGTTGTTATTGAGTTTGCTGATTACGGTTGCAGCTGTGTACTACGCACAGCTGAGTCAACAGCTTTGATGCATCCTGACAATATCACATTCCATTAACCCTCAACCATCCATTTCCTCCGTCCAACTTTTTTTGTGTATTTTCATCAGTGTCTCACTTCCTTTTCAGTTTCCTAACACACGCTATCTCAACAGCTGTTCATCCTGTTTCCTCCCGCTTTCTCGTCTTCCTTTCACTTTCATGTATTTGCTTCGCTTCCTTTTTACATAATTATTTTTTCTTCTCACATCTCTATCTCCTTTTTTTCCCGCTACATACAAACATTGTGAATGTGACTGTTTTTTATCAGCACTTCTCCTCTAGTCATCATTTCTATATCCTGTTCCTCATCTTTTTCTCCTCGCGTCTAGTTGACTTTCCTCTGCTGTCCCCTCTCCTCTCTGCTCCTTAGGGGGGGTCATGAGAGAGGAGGAGGTTCAGCTGGTCATTACGCTCAGGGGGACTGTAAGCCAGCCTCAGGGCCTGACATTTGGCTGCACCATGGGACCTAGAACATTCATTATGCCAGCGGGAGAGGAAGGGGACATGCACAAATATGCAAATACAGAGGAGAGTGTAATCAGCTACGGAGGGGAAAACCCTGATTAAAACCCCAAATGACATAGTTGAGTTGTATGCACGCATACATACAAACGGTAGTGGTGACTAGGACTAATGGTAGACTGAGAACATGATAAAAAACAATCATAATCCAAGCACACGGACAAGCTATCCTGTCCAATCTAACAGCTCTGAATATTGTACTATTTTGACTGTGTTTCTGATGCAAAACAGGTATTTTGGTTGGTTATTAACACAGCATGAGGTGAGCATGTTCTTCTGGGTTTTGTTTTTCCTCTCCTGTTTTCAGAGATATGCTTCCTAGGTGGTATGATTGACACCAAATTGTCCAAAGGTATTTTCTGTGTAGAATGACTGCTTACCTCCTGTCTCTTGTGACCATGAATTGGAAAAAGCTGGTTAAAGGAATGAATGGATTAATGAGTGATTGTGTAGTTTAAATGAATAGAAATGGAATTACTAGAGGCATTACTGGAGGCAAGGTGAGCAAAACAGAAAAATGCTAATGTTATTTGTAAAGCCTGTGGCATTTCACTCAACATTAGCATCAAGAGTGCTTAAAAGTTTGTTTTTTTAATGTTGATGATCATGTTAGTAGTGTTTGCATCAGTAGTTAGTCGTACCTTTATGGACATTAGGAACTCCACTTTAAGTAAAGATAGCCAAACCCTTACATAGTGCTCAGGGTCAAATTTAAAGCTGTAAAAACACCATATACACATTTCTTTTAGCCTGACTGTTCCACAGTTTATAAAAATGGAATTAAAATGCATCATTTTTGAATGTTTTGTGCAGATGATACACATTTTAAAAATGCAAATGTACAAATTTGACCTGTATTTATGAAAATATGTTGCAGTAGTTGTCATATTCTACAAAATGTTCTCTTGGACTATAACATAATGATTGTGAATGTCATTTTTGTAAGATGAATCAAACATTTATTATGAATGACTGATGGGGGATTAATGAATGTGAATTGGTGTGGAGACTAATTATGAGTCAGAATATGAACAGTATGTAAGGGTTAAACTCCAAATGCTCCTTGAAGTCAGTAAGGAGTGACTGGCTGGTGTCTGTTACATTCCCAGAAACAGTAGTTTACATGACAGGTTATCATTTCACAGATATCCAGCTGTATGCTTGTCTGTTTTCATGAACGTTACAACCAGATTAAGACTGGAAACTTCCCAAAATCATGAATAATCATGAATAATAGCTTTGAATTGATTGTTATATCCAACCAATTCAGAAAGAATGAAGCGTAGGATGGATGGATCGATAAAGAAACCCAGAGAGCTGTTATAAAAAACCTGCTGCATTCAAATCATTCTGCTGTACACTGGAAACCATTTCCAGATGTTGGAGCTAATGTTTTAACTTGGCCATGTGAGGTCTTCCTGATTTGAACAGTTTGGAGTGGTCCACTGGGGCATATTATAAGTCAGATGAAATAAACACATGGTTCTGGTGTTTGTTTAAACTGGGTTGAGCTATCGATGAGGAAGTGCTTTATAGACTGTAAGTCACTGAAATGCATCGGCCGGTGAAGATCTTTTTTTTCCGCCCAATTATTTAATTCAAAGATTGTGAACATTATGAGAGCATGCGTTTTAAAACACTGTAATACTACACACCAGCTGTTTGTGATATTCATTCTCATCTCTCTCTTCCTTGCCCTCCTTATTAATTGTTTTTAATGTTCAAAAGACTTAATGCAATTGAATTATTTTTTTCAATTATCAAGTTGAGATGTGGGTTCATTACCTACTTTTGATTGCCATTGTGTAAAGTGGAGTTGTTTGTCAGGTTCTTCACTTCATTAGCCTGTGCGTTATTTATATTCTCATTAGGAAGTTATTTATATTCTCATTAGCAAATGTGTCATTGCTTCGCTGTCCTTTCTGTCAATCAGTCCCTCGAAAAAACCACAAGCAAATGTATCTGTGTGAATTTTCATAGATATTTTACCTCACCCTCCAATCCATTAATGTGTTTAGTGTATTTTACTGATAAGATGCTGAGAGCCTGTGTTTTGTTCTTCCCTCCTCATGGATTACACTGGGTTTTATCCAGCATAAATAGTTTATTATCTAGCTTTTTCCAATGGTCCAGATGTGGCCTGAGCAGACACTGGCTGAGAAGATAGGAGAAACTGAATTGTGGCAGGAGGCAGGAAAGGGCAGCTGGACTGTATTTCACTCCATTCACTTGACTGTCAGCTCAGTGCTCATTATCTCATATTTAGTTTCCTCACAGCGGAGCTCCAAAACAGCTTTCCACATCTCCGGCTTCAGCCACTCTCTGTTCTGTATCGAAATGTATTTATTTGGAAAAAGTTTTGCGACTATAGCTGAATGGTGAAACTTTGGGTAAATGAATCCTTGTTTCACTTCCTGACTCTACATTCCTGTCTGAAGTCATTGCAGTCGTTCGTTGAATATGAATGTTGCAAACAAAATTTTAAAAAATCTAAATTCCATCAAATTTAGAACGAAATTGCTAATCGATCGGGGCACATTGTTAAATATGTGCATGCAGTGCTGAAAATGGAGCAGAACCAATTACAAGGCTTGTTTGGATGAAAAAAAGTTTTTAAAAAATTGTACAGAAGTTGGGTGTGCATTTGAAATCAGCCAGTAGTAAATGAACACTGATCATTCTTTTCCATCTCATGGTAATGTTGGGATGGATTTCTTGACTGATTTTGATCATCTAATTTTTTCCTTCTTCATAATAGTTGTTATATATTCAATGCTGGCTCCACAAAAGAAAACCACTAATACTGATTTCTAAATCAATACACAGTCTACACACAATTCAACTGAACTCAGATGAACATTTATAGCAATGATAGCAAATCTGTCCATTCATATATTTTGAATCAGTAATATTGTATATGTTTGTTAATGGGAACTAGAGCCTGACCAATATATTGGTCAACCGATATTTTAGGCCGATATTGGCCTATGATAGATATATTGGTATTGGTGTTTAGGCTATCCAATATGTGCCAATATATTTTTAAACATATATATAGGCCACATTTTATGTATATTTAATGCTTTTTCGTAATTGAAGTTTAATACAGTACAGTGATGTCATTTTATAAAAGTTAAGTATTTTAAGTGTTTGGTAACCACATTTGGGGAAAAAGTGTATTCATGTATATATTCTATATATAGAAGAATACAAAGAAGATGTATTGATAGCGCTTTTCACACACGAGTCACAAAGTGCTTTACAGGAAGAAGCAGAAGATGTAGTGACCAACACAGTCACTTGTTAAAAATATACAAAGATTAAAACAAGGATATGATGAACAATACAATACAATAAGAAAACACCACAAGTGCATAAGATGCAGCTGATGCATGGAAGTACTCTGTCTAACACCTGTAAGTATGTATTTAGCTGCTTTTTAAATGAGTCCACAGAATTAGCAGAGCGTAACACTACAGACAGAGCATTGCTTAGTTTCAGTGCTACAACTTCAAAAGCTCGGTCAGGATTGGGTCTTAAAGCCAGACAGCAAATAGAGTTTTGATACAAGAGGGCGAGCTGATGAGTAGGGGTGAAGAAGGTCTGTGACATATGCACTGTAGGAGCAAGGGTAAGAGTAAGAGTAAGGGTGAGGTTTTTAAATTGGACTCTAAATGCAACCGGTAGCCAGTGAAGAGATTTAAGTATGGAGTAATGTGGGACAGTCTATTTGACCTGGTGAGCAGCATTCTGAACTGACTGTAGACCTGACTGGCTAAGAGCAGAGAAAAGTGTGTTGCAGTAGTCAATACGAGATGATATGACGGCATATATAATATTACCAGCTGATACATTTTTATTCCCTAATATCAGTATCAGCATTGGCCCCAAAAATCCAGTATTGGAAACATTCAACAATAGAGTTATTAGTTCCTACTTGGGTTCTCATCCTTTATACAGTGCTACACAGAGTGCTTTCCTTTGAGACTTTTCCCTTTTAGTTTTGTATGTTTAGCTTGACATAAGTAATGTCATCTTCATGTTTCATTATGAATGTGTTTTCCTTCCAGAAGAGGAAATTAAACGTGTGTGTGCGTGCGTGTGTGTGTGTGTGTGTGTGTGTGTGTGTGTGTGTGTGTGTGTGTGTGTACAGTGTTTGAAAGTTCTTGTCTTCTTTTTTTTCCTTTCATCTACCTGTGTGGCATTTTACAATAAGTCACAGTGTTTACAAAGTGTCCAGAGTGTTCAGCATGTCCAACAGGAGATCATTTATGAAGTTAGTGGATAGAGCAGAGGGAAGGCAGTGTGTCACATAGACAGGCAAAGCAGGCAGGTAAACACACACACACACACACACACACACACACACACACACACACACACAGCCCAAGTCTGATGGAATGAATAAGCTGGTAGTGCTGATAGTGCCATAAGAATATACAAATCAGTTGAAGGGGATAGAGGCATTTAGCAAATGTGTAGAGCAAGTAGAGAGCAGGCTACAGTCTAGTATATACTGTAGCACATAGTGTAAATATATCACACAGACTCATACACACACACACACTGACAGAGACAGAGATGAAGCAGATACACCACAGTGTCTCTTATCATTTGATCATTTAAGGTCAAAGACATGGTGCACAAAGACTATACAAGCAAAAAAAAGTAGAAAGTTGGAAAGATTAAAGTCATACAGATTTTAAAGAATACTACAGCAGGAGACACATTTTCAAGAACAGACAAGAAAGTCATTTACTCTAAAGAAAATCAGATCTTTAAAATGGTCTTTGTGAAATGACAAAAGAGTCAGTTTGACCAAAAAAAGAAAAAGACATAGAAGCAAATAGACAGGCCAACATCCATGCCCTGTGTAGATAGCGTAGTTGTAACAATACGAGGGCAAACAGCATTGACAGGTAGAGTATAATACAGCATTCAGTCAAATAGATAAACCCTGCTACTGAAATATCAATATCCTCACACCAATTTCACAACTATCATCTTACTCCTTAATAGACATTAATGTATGTATGTGCAGCTTAATAGGACCCAGAGATTTTAGATGCTATTAGGTTGACAAAGGATGAAAATAACAAGACAGAAGCATACGCTGCTTCTTTAAGTGTTCTCCTCAATCACTGTTTCATTTCAACAATGAAATGCGATGAAAAGACCATTAAAGCTCTATTTCATCGAGCGAGCAAACAACAATTTAGTCATTCTCTTTCATTTAAGTGCAGCATTTCCCTTACCATTGCCTTAGAGGGGTGGCCCGCCCCCTCCTGAAAGACATTTAAAAAATGTGCACAAATACTGTAAGTGCAGTAAAAGCTCCACGAGTGGAAAAAACCCAACTAGAGTAGCTTATTAGTGTAATTAATGTGCTTTAATGGCGGATTACATTAAAGTAGAGGAGACAGGAGGTAAAACATTTAGAAAGAGGCTCAACTCAGGTGCTGTGTAAAGGATCAGTGTAAATCATGCAAAAATATTCCAGTAGAATAAAAATATAGAGCAATAAATGTGCATAACATGTTCTCTTTGAGGTAATGCAACGTGTACTCGTGACCTCTCATCACCAGTCACAAAAATCATCTATTTCCCTCTCTGACAGGCCTTTTCCACAATACACAGTTGGACTTGTCATGGCTGGAAAAGCACAGGTGGAACTAATAATATTAACAATGGCTCCCTTCTATTCAAGAGCCATGACAGGGTGACAGTAAGCCGGCATGCACAATAACAGGAACCCTAAACTATTTCACAGAAAAGCAGTAAAGTAAGAGAAACAGAAAAATGCTGCTTAATCGTTAATCCCCTGTCAGATTTATGTTGAGACCTTTATGGTAGGGGGGCAGGGGGGGGGTCATGACTCCCATGTCAGGAACTTTATGCATATGGATTAGGCTGTTATTAGTTTGGGACTGAGGCTAAGTAGTTTGGAAAGAACAGCACTTTATGTGCATGCTATTTGGATGTAAATGTGAAACTCCAACAAATAAACATAGGAGGATATCTACTAACACTACTGCAAATTTGGATCAGGGCACAAAGTACTGCATCATCCCATTTTTTTATTATCAGTTAACAGAGTATTCAGTCACACAAATGAGCCCAGCTGCCACTAAAAGTCAGGAAAAAACAGATTTGAGCAAAAAAAAAAAAAAAAACATGGCTCTGCAGGAAGCAGTGAGCTAAAATGATGTGCAATATAATGTGTTTTTGTATTAGTGGTCTGAGTGTGGTGCTGAACAGAGAGCTCCTGCAAATGGACTTTACATACATCTTTTAATTTGCTGCAATACTCTTTGCTGTTATCACTAAAGTGTGTACAGTGTGTGAAGACCAAGCAAATGACTTCAATTTTAGACACAATTTTCTCAGCGGCAGGGCTCGGCCGAGAATGATGAATCAGGTTGAGCAGCTCTTTGTAGAAATTTCCAATTTTACCTTCCATATTTTGCACTGCTACACATGAACTCCCTAAAACAACGAATTGACACTATTTTTTTTATTATTTAACCCTTACATAGTGTTCAGGGTCTAATTTGACCCAATTTTTTATTTGAGAGAAGAAAAAGACAGACCTTAAAAACTTTTCTTTGAGCTAGAAATGTGATGATTTATCCTAATGTGACCTGGATTATACAAAAATGGAAATATTTCAAGAATCTTTTTTTTTTCTTGTCATTCCAGCCATGTAGATACAGTGGGGGAAATCATTATTGAACACGTCAACTTTTTTCTTTTTCAGTAAAAATATATATATATATAAAATGTACAATAATCAGGTTGTGAAGGTCTTGGGAGAGCTCTTTGCTTTAACCCATCATGAGATGTCTCTTGTGTGACACCTTGGTAACAAAAAACCTTTGTATAGCCCATCAACATGTACTAACCCAGCTGATATTAACTTGCACAGGAAGAGGTAGAATTACTCTCTAACTACTGCTTTGTCTTAGCGTGTTCAACACTGTTTCATTCCACTTTATTACACATAACTCTATTTATGAACTTAAATGGTTTGATTTCTTTATATGTGTGGATTTCTTTAGTTAATACCAAAGTCTGGTGAAAATGTCAATAACCTCATTGGAAATATATATACTGAAAACATGTTGACGCATTCACCAGTATTTCCTCCACTGTACATGAGAATAATGAAATATAGTACTCAGGTTCCTTTAATGGTAGTAAAAAAAACATATAAATACATTATACATTTAAAAAACTACAACTACAATAAACATCTACATAATAGGTATAAAATGTCAATAAATAAGTCAGTCAAGTAAAAAGATAGCTACTGCTCATGTTTTTCTTGAGTGTTTGACTCATATTTATTCAAATATTCAAAAACCACCAGGACTAATCACTCATTTATGAACGCCTTATCAGGTATTCAAATCCAAAATGATGTATTAGAGACTAATTATGAGAGGATAGTGATGAGAAACACACACCTGAATATGAACAGTATGTGAGGGTTAACTTTGTCACAACATCAATCACATTTCAGTCATTCATTAATAGAAAACCTATGGACAAACATAATATGACTGTTAAGAGCTCAACATAACTCTGGAAATGTATTGCAGGTTCATCAAATGTTCAGTGACAGCAGTTTTAATCCAATCCATGTGAATTTTCTTTAAACATGTTCCTGTACATGTATCTGCTTCTTACCAATATGTGCTTGTAATTCAATGTCATGTATCCCAACGGTACTGATATTGCATAAGATGATTCATCTTTGAACTTCCTTTGATCTCATTCACACCTGAGAATAAAAGGGTCAGTTCTTGGTCTTTCTCACTTGACTCTTGATTAATAGAAATCCCATTTCAGGTGTAGGAATATGCATTATACAGCTTGAATCATTTGAGATGAAATTCCACACACACACACACACACACACACACACACACACACACACACACACACGCACAGTTGACTGAAACATATACTAGAGTCACATTTACCCTTATTTCTATCTAGTCTATGTTCTCTTGCTTCATCTTGGCTTTTCACACTGTGTCAGATCCCCGGTGGCCCCCGCAGATCTGCTGGCCCCCACTGATTTCCCTTGGTGTTTGAGAAAGATATAGGAGTTAGCTGAAGGCAACGCCAGCGTGTCCCACCAGCCCGTGTGATGAAATCAATCCACAACATGTGTATCAGTGTGTGCTTTCTTTTTGACTGTACCAATCATTGCCCTTTCATGTGTGAATCAGTCTTTTACCTAATAACCCCCACTCTCTCTGCCTTTCTTTTTTTCTTTTGTTTTATTGTGTGTTTAACTTGTGTTATTAACTCCGTAACTTGATAGTTTACAGACTCTCTACCATCTCCATCTTTGTTGTATCACTTTTCTCTTATCTGTTTTGAGCTAGAGCAGTAGAGCAGCAGATGGGTGCAAGCGATAGCAAGGCAATGGCAGTCCTGTGTATTCACATCCATCCCGCCTTATAACCATCCAATGCTCTTAAGATTGATTGAACCCTGGCTCCTGCCAGCGGATGAAGCTGATAAGAGAGAGGAGGGGAGGGCAATGAGTCTTCTACCGAGGCCACCCACATGATACCACTTTATGATTAAACACAACGGACGTCAGTGTTAGAGTTATACCCGGCCGCGTTGTCCCATTACAGAACACTAGATGTTTATCATGGGAGTTGATTGATTTTGATGGCTGTGTAGTAGGGAATGACAAATTTTTTATTGGTTACATGATGCTCATTTGTGAGTGGAATCATGGTATCTGATGAAGACAGTGAGGACGGAGAGGGTCAGCTCGCCTCTGATAGCAAATAAAATGCGTAATGTGATTGTGTTGCGTTCAATAGAGCCTGGTTTTTCCCAGCAGGATGACAACATAATTCACTGAGATCTGTTCAGGATAACCAATTTAGTCATTGTTTTTAGCGCTCTAATTTGCTGTCGGTCGGTTAGCGTGTGGGTGTGTGCATTACAGTGCGCCCGATGTGTGTTTGCGTGCACGCTCACTGACTCATTTCAAACAGTGTAGCTTTGGAGGTGTGAAGTGGAACAAAGTATTGGTAATGAAGGAGATGGGACTATGTAATTATTCTGCACAGGAAGGATTACTGGTTTACTTAACCATTAATGGTTCACCTTGAAGTCCAAATGGTAAGAGGATATAACCCCACACTTCTCTGCCCCCCATTACCTTCACATGGACTAAAGACGTTTGGTATTAATTCACTGTTATTTAATGTAGACTTTGCATAGTTTCCAGCAGCCCCCTTTTTTTTGTCTTATTTGACTAGTTTGGCTAATGTAGTGTGGCAAAGTACTGTCGGGTATTAAGAAAAAGCATGAAAAGAGATTGATGTTTATGAAGCATGTTATGCAGTGCTGCTATTTGGTGTTTAGGAGAATATGTGGGTCAAATGAGAATCACAGACTTCTCGCCAGAAAATACAGTACTCAAAACTTCATTAATAGTTTTTTTTGTGTAAATGTAAAGTAACCCAGGAAGGATTTTCATGAAATAAAGTATTTGCAGCTGTTTTGACCTCCCATACACACTATGTTTTTAAAAAATCAGAATAGAGTCACCACCTTCCTTAGAATAGAGTTGAATTTAAGGCTTAAACAAATTGAAGAGGTACTCAACAGATGATATTTTATCCAGAATCTGACTGCAAGAACATGAAGCACTGGATGGAGAAACAGTTTTAAAGACACTTCTACTGCACTGGAGAAATGGAAAACACTACACAGAGGAGACATGACCTAAAACACTCTCTATTTGTGTGTGTGCATGCACGCATGGATGCGCATATATCCGAGCATTTGCCCGTGCAAATGTGCACATACGCCCATGTGCATTTCTGTGCGCATAGCGGATTGAGTGTGTGTGTGTGTGTCCTGCTGAATTGCTGCGAGTGTATCTCATCACTGACAAGAGAGAGTGAGGGTTGAGGGTGTGTCAAGGATTGCCTCCTATTTCAGCTCAGCTGCAGCAGGCTGGATTTCCATTTTTGTTCCCATTACCAAATAAAATGCACCCTGCTGTTAGAGCTGACACGGGGGAGAAAACACATTAATAGGAAAGGCTAACTTTTTTAAGCGGCTGTCTGGGCAGCACAAGTTTGAAATTGCACTTTTTCATATATCTGCTGCTATGATTGCTCCAATTTAAGAGGCCATAACACAATAAATATTGATTTGCAGTATGTAAGAAATATCATGTTGACCACAATCTTCTTTCAGTTTATATCTCAGGCTGAACACATAAAGGAAGTGTGCAAATCAAACTTGTTAGTGTGGACATGTATTGTATATTGTATTCTAGTCATTTTTTGGAATTTCTTTGCTACACTTCAGATTTAAAACTTTTGAAACAGTGAAAAAGAACATTTCAAAGTTGTCATATTTTATTTAAAGTAGTCTGATATGTTTACCTGGTCCTTTCATTTCTTTAGACTCAAAAGCCTCTGTTTTTATTTCAAAGGCTCTTTTTCTTTAACGTTTCGGTTACACACTCAGAAATGCAACACTTTAGATGTTGAGTTGAACCTATTGTTTTTCCTGTTAACTCATCAGCTCTAGAGTAAAAATATCCTATCTGAGCAAAGACTCAAAAAACTAAAACCTCTCTTCCCGTAGCTTCTCCGCTTGTGTTTTACTCTAGTAAAACTATTTTATTAATGACACCATCATGTAGCTCTCTTTCACATATTGAATATAAGAAGTATGTTTGAGTCCAGACTAAACCCTGTCCTTCACTGTCTTCTCCAGGAACCACAGTGATGACAATGACGGCTTTCGACGCAGATGACCCCGCCACCGATAACGCTGCGTTGCGCTACAACATCATCAGGCAGTCTCCAGACAAACCCTCCCCCAACATGTTCTACATCGACGCAGAAAAAGGCGACATCGTCACCGTCATCTCCCCTACGTTACTTGACAGAGAGGTGGGTCGACTGTGGCGAACGTGTGCTTGTGTTTGTGTGTCGCCGGTTCGGATCGATCGGTCCTTTTCCAAATGGAATATGTGTTTTTGCTGCTGTTGCTTCCTGTCTCAAACCTTATACAGTAGACATTTCTGAGAGGAGGCTTGTTTGCACATCTCTTTCTCAACATGTCACCAATGCTGCCAGTGAGCACATCATACTATGACATGTGTATGTGTAGATACAGTCATTTGGGCAACCTATATTTGAGTGTCTGAATGTGGAAGCACTGGTGCATTCCAGCAAGCCTCTCCACCCCCCCTCTAACCAGAGTGAGACAACGGGATGATTGCTTTTTCAGCAGGGTGACGAATGCCAGAAACATCGATTGGGCTCGCTGGTGGAAGAGGAATATTAGCTGTTGTCAGACACTTAGCGCATAGTTTAATTGAGGTGATACACACACTGATTCGCCGACTCTGGTGGTGTCCAACAAGCCTAGCTGAAAACCTCCCATCCGGAACTGCTGGAACCATAGCGTCTAACTACCCTGATGAGCCGCTCCCATAGCTACAGTTAACTGTTTAATAGAGGCATAATTGATTAAAAAGTATGATGAAATGAGATGTAATCAATGCAGTGAGCACCGTTCATGACTGGGAGAGACTGATTGAGAGGTGTACGTTGGCCTTTGTGGTTTCTCCTCTCTAGTGGAAAGTGAGACTTTTGAGGAATTTCTCTTCCAGGACATTTCAAAAGATAACTCTCCACTTTTCTGCAGCCAAGATTTATTACAATTTCTAACAGGGCGGTGTTCGGATTTGCAGCTGAATGCCTTTGCAGAAGGTTTATAGCCAAATTGTCAGCCTGCTTAAGGCCTCGATAAATCTCTGGCAAAAGCACGGATTCCTTCTGTCACTTTATTGTCCATAGGTAATAAAGTTATCAGTAAGTTCCTCAGAGTAACCAAGATCTGAGATCCAAGTCATATGTTGGCTCAGTCACATTGGAGTCATGCAAACTGAGATGTGCATGTTCAGGCTTTACCTATTCTGATACAGTTATCATAAAGGATAAGTTAAACTGTGAGGTATGAGTACTGTTAGAAATGCTGTGCCAACATGGACAACATGTTCTACAGCAAGTCAATGAACACAAATCTGTCAATCAAAATATCATTCTGTTGGGATAATGTTAAAATCACTTTGTTTAAAGCCTATTGTACTCCACTGTATACTGCCCACTAGTGGTGCAGTTACAGTAAGGCTAAATTTAACAAACTTAATGATGCACTGCCAATCCTGTTGAAGCTCCCTAGATGGACGAGTGCCAGTCAGTTGTTTGTACACCGCAATGTTCCCACCTTGAACACTCTTCTTAGGACTTTTCTGTCTACTTTAATGGTGCGGCTGAAGCACTCTACAAATGAAATGATTATGGCTTTAGCCATGCCTAAAAAGAGCAGTACCTGTTATTTCTCTAGTTTTCAGAGGCACTGGAGAGGGTTTTTGTATGTTTTTTTTAAGATATGCTTTTTCTTTCTTGTAGTATGTGTGTTGTTTCTTGTAGTATGTGTGCTGTTTCTTGTAGTATGTGTGTTGTTTCTTGTAGTATGTGTGTTGTTTCTTGTAGTATGTGTGTTGTTTCTTGTAGTATGTGTGTTGTTTCTTGTAGTATGTGTGTTGTTTCTTGTAGTATGTGTGCTGTTTCTTGTAGTATGTGTGTTGTTTATTGTAGTATGTGTGCTGTTTCTTGTAGTATGTGTGTTGTTTCTTGTAGTATGTGTGCTGTTTCTTGTAGTATGTGTGTTGTTTATTGTAGTATGTGTGTTGTTTCTTGTAGTATGTGTGTTGTTTCTTGTAGTATGTGTGCTGTTTCTTGTAGTATGTGTGTTGTTTCTTGTAGTATGTGTGTTGTTTCTTGTAGTATGTGTGCTGTTTCTTGTAGTATGTGTGTTGTTTATTGTAGTATGTGTGCTGTTTCTTGTAGTATGTGTGTTGTTTCTTGTAGTATGTGTGCTGTTTCTTGTAGTATGTGTGTTGTTTATTGTAGTATGTGTGTTGTTTCTTGTAGTATGTGTGTTGTTTCTTGTAGTATGTGTGTTGTTTCTTGTAGTATGTGTGTTGTTTCTTGTAGTATGTGTGCTGTTTCTTGTAGTATGTGTGTTGTTTCTTGTAGTATGTGTGTTGTTTCTTGTAGTATGTGTGCTGTTTCTTGTAGTATGTGTGTTGTTTATTGTAGTATGTGTGCTGTTTCTTGTAGTATGTGTGTTGTTTCTTGTAGTATGTGTGTTGTTTCTTGTAGTATGTGTGCTGTTTCTTGTAGTATGTGTGTTGTTTCTTGTAGTATGTGTGCTGTTTCTTGTAGTATGTGTGCTGTTTCTTGTAGTATGTGTGCTGTTTCTTGTAGTATGTGTGTTGTTTCTTGTAGTATGTGTGCTGTTTCTTGTAGTATGTGTGCTGTTTCTTGTAGTATGTGTGTTGTTTCTTGTAGTATGTGTGCTGTTTCTTGTAGTATGTGTGTTTTTATGGACTGATCTGGTCTGAAATAAAGATTGAATAAGAATAAAAATAAGGTTAACTCTTTATCAGGTGAATAACTATATTTGGCAACTTATGTAAACATCCATAATATCCTCCCCATGCCTCTCTGTAAGGTTGTAGAACCATGTGGATTTTTTATATCTACTATATATACTTCTTTCATAAGACTATTTATATAGACTTTTGTTACTCTACACCGGTGAGGAACCATATATGGTAACTTCATTGACCTTGATTTGCAACATAAAAATTAAATATTTAGAAAAAAGTCGTGTAATATCCCTCAATAACTCTTTAGAGTTGACATTTTTTGCCAAGTATTTCATTGAGTGCCCTACAAAGGGTTAAGTAGTCTTTTTAAGCTTTAAATGAAGATATGAGCAGAACACTATGGGATTAAAGGTATTTTTTTAAACAATATTTCAAACGCTTATACAACTGTGTGACAGATTACACATAATGAAGTGTCAAAGTCCATGAAATCTCCTCCATTTTATATGCTATCAAAGCGAAAGTGAAATCCAATGATGCTTTCTTTCTACTTAACAGCCATGCAGCTATGACTTACCATGCCTGCAATACTACTGTAGTCCTCTCCTCTATGGTGTTACTGCATTGTGATTGCAGATGAGGACACCTAAAAGCAATATAAGCCTGAAGCTCCATGTATGATTGCCTGTGTTGTATCTGCAAGTCTTCTATTTATCCCTTCATCCTCACAGCCCCATGATTCATTAATGTGATAGCTTTCTTCAAAACCATACTCGGGGGGTTTTAGCAAGAGTCCAGCTGCAGTGCAGTATCTCAGTAAAAAGGGGAGACTTCTTCAAAAGCACTGTCAGTCAGCAGAGCCAGATGGAAGTGCTGAAGGCGTGAGTTAGAAACTGTCCTCTAGGTTTGGAGAGATTTAAACCCAGCCGCTTCCCTTCATTCTCAGAAATATGGCTCCAGCACGACACCCATCGATTCCATCTGCCATCCAGAATGTAGTTTTTGAGGACAGCCTGCACAGCATATGTGTGCTGTATATGTGTTATACAGTGAGGAAGAGAGAGAGGTTTACACACCGAAAAAAAGGAAGAGATGGTCAAACTTTTGCCTGTGCACTCTCTGAATCCCTCAATTCAGGTGGAACCCTAAGTGTATTTGCATAGGCACCTCACCTGCCCCGGGTGGGGGGGGGGCAGAAAGTAATCCGTCAAAAATTGGAAAATCAATTTTGTCACATAGAGATTTGTTTGATTTTCCCTCTAGTGCTTTCTCTGAGGTGTAAAATCCTGTCTTGATATGCACATTTATTCCAGCGCTCTCTGTTTTTCCCCCCACTTCACTTTAAACACGTTTCTCCTCTTTCCTCGTCTATTATTCTGACACACGGCCGTGCTGGATCAATGGTGAGCTGTAATTTTTGACAGGTAATATCACGATGGCGTGAGGCCATTTTCATAAGTCTGACAAGACGGAAGAGTGCTCATATAGTATCTTGCACCTGATACACGTGACAAACCTCGCTTAATCATCCGGCCGCTGCTAGAAGAATAATTCAATCTGCTTTGCTAAAATGTCCATATTAAACTGGATATTTCTCTTTATGAGCTGAACCTGTGTGGTGGAGCTGGAATTGAAATAGTTTTACTGTTTTGCACATGTAGATAATGTTTAATAGGATTAGAAAAGTCAATATTAGAAGTAGAGGGACTTTCCAGATGAACTTATTGTTTGTGATTAGAGTGTAATAGGGAAGGAATTTGACTGGTAATGAGACAGAAAAGGGTTTGCTATCTCTCACTGGTGTTAATAAGCACGTTCCACCCTCTTTGCTCTATGTGAAGGCAAGCGTATGGCAGCTTGACAGAGGCAGAGTGTGGGGTGTTATGTTATCTTTCTGAAAGATGAGACTGAATTATGTTGTGTGTGTGTGTGTGTGTGTGTGTGTGTGTGTGTGTGTGTGTGTGTGTGTGTGTGTGTGTGTGTGTGTGTGTGTGTGTGTGTGTGTGTGTGTGTGTGTGAGAGAGAGAGAGTGTGTTCAAGTGTGTATATCCACAAGTGTGTGTGAAAATGAGCTTGTTAATGAGAGAAAATCAGCTATTCAGAGAAAACAAAATGTCATCACAGATGTTAGTCCCTGAGGGCAGAGACATTGTCCTGTCCTGATCTTGCATACTAAAGAATACATAATCTCTGTATATATCAGCTGGCTGATTAATCAATCGAACCCTAGTTTCCCTCCTGTCGTCACAGCCTGACTGGTGTTCATCCTTCACGCAGGCTTGTGAACTGGAGGAGCAGAGATGTGAATCAGTAAGGAAGGCTAGGAGACAGCAGGGGCAGTACATCTCTCTCTAGTCTGCAACAAGCTAGTTCTATATTGGCAGGTAGTTCTCACACTAATTGTAATAAACTATATAAGGGTCAATAAGGTTTTTTGTGTCCATGTGGTTTAGTCAAATTTAAAGGGGTTAAAATTTGAAAATTAACATATTAATAACTTTCATTCTTTTTTTTGTGGACCCAGCATCAAATTTCTGCTTTTAATCCATTTAGAGAGAATATATTAGAGGATTATTGCAAAAATGTCTAAGTGGTGTAACCATAACAACCTTGTATCAAATAATTCAAGCACTACATTCTCATTAAAACACCACATCAATTTGTTTGGCATGACCTTACATTATGACTTTTTATATTAAATAAAGCTAATGGAATACTATTGTTCTAAATATTACATTACAAATGTAAAGTAATTGTATAAATCCACTTAAATACACTGTAGGTGGATCAAATATTTATATTTTGTGGTTACACCATTTGACATTTTCAGGAGCATTCAGTCTTACTTTTGGTAAAGAAAATGGTGCAAATGTCATTTCAAATGATATAAAACCAACAAAAATACTAAATGTACATTTTAACAAACCTGATGCTGCTTTTAAAGATATTTTTGAAAGATATTTTTGAGTTGCTCATCTTGCCAACCCTTATTTATCACTGAGCCTTACAGTAACTTGCATTGAATACAAATTCTCAAATAAACACATACACACAAACTGTGAACTCATCCATTCTGATGTATATTATCCTTTGAGACAGGATGAGTACTAGTTTAATAGTGCAGACAGTTATTCTTAATGCAGACATGGGGAGGGGGGGGGGGGGGGTACTGTGAGCTAATGACTGGCACTAAATTAGAAAAATGAAAGGCGAGTGCTAAGGTTATTGGCTTTAAGTTCATACAGAATGTGTTTGATAAGTTACAGTGATAGAGTGATCACATTTCCTAGACAACCACACAGACCCAGACATCTGGCTGTACCACACACACACACACACACACACACATACACACACACACACACACACATACACACACACACACACACACACATACACACACACCTATCACTGTAATCTATTTTAGTGTACAGAGTGCGGGTGTACCGGCAGGATGTAACCAGAGAGGACAGACTGCTAATGGTAGTGTGACTTTCTGACTCTCTAATGCTCTCTGGCCAATCTGGGAGCTGTCACTGCTAAGGATAGCCAATCGATGGAGTCGGCCGACCCCTCCATCCCCTTCCATGTTCTACAAAGGTGAATTACATGGAGGTAAAATGGATGTCTGTTTGCATTTGTGTGTGAGTGTGTGTGTGTGTGAGTGTGTGTGTGTGTGTCTATGTGTGTCTGTGTGTGTGTGTGTGTGTGTGTGTGTGTGTGTGTGTGTGTGTGTGTGTGTGTGCGTTATATTGTTCAAGTAGATAAAACTTACTTGTTTTCTTAATTTTTTACTTTGCCATCTTTCTTGAACCCTTTCTATCAGTGAAGACGAGCGCTTGTTAAATCCATTTCACACTGTCAGACATGATGTACATTTTAACAGCCGATACAATACTGTATCTTTTTTTAACCGAAGGTGACTTTCAGATAGAAAAAGGAACGCTTAACGATCGCTGTCGGGGAAAAAAGATCCCCCCCCCCCCCCCCCTCATTCTCCAGTCTGAGTCAAAGCCTGCAGCCTGTTGTACTGTACACATAAGGAAATAATCTGTGTTGACAGACTGGCTGATATTCTCTGTTGATCCACACTCATCATCTGTCAGCAAACGATCCCTTTTGTCATCAGTTGGGTATATGGAGGACTACTTCGCAGCGGCTTGTATTATCCCCCTTGTTATGCTCAACTATTCAGAATGACAGGTAGATGGATGAATGTACACAATTATTCCTGATCAGCCGTATAGTACGGAATATCGGCTGTAAAAAAAGAAAGTGACCTGCCTGTTTGTTTGGTGTAACCTTGGCGCTGTGCTTCCCTGACAGTGTTTGGCTGATAAGAAAGCTTTATCCTGTCTAATGGCTTATTTGGCTCAGTGGCCAGAGTGGCTACACGCACCTTGTGTGTGTATGTGTAGGTGTGTGTATGTGTAGGTGTGTGTGTGCATGTGTAGGTGTGTGTGTGCTGTGATGAATGACAACCAAAGCTTTGGCAGGTTCCACTCTTGAGGAAAACTGCAGTCATTTTCTCCACTTTCGTTGTTGTGACCCCCCCCCCCCCCCCTCCTCCTCCCTCCTCCCTCCTCCTCCTCTATTGACCTCCCCCCCGCCTCCGCCCTTGGAGTGCCTGTTCATCACATTGTTTTCCTGCTTATTTTCATTTTGTGTTATTTCCTCTCTTTGTCTCCCTGCCTCACTTGTCCATCTCTTTTGTTTTTGTTTTTTTGTCCCCCCCCCCCCCCCTTCTTC
The DNA here is from genome assembly GCF_027409825.1 of Scomber japonicus. Taxonomy (NCBI): domain Eukaryota; kingdom Metazoa; phylum Chordata; class Actinopteri; order Scombriformes; family Scombridae; genus Scomber; species Scomber japonicus. The sequence goes on along the minus strand of NC_070582.1, from coordinate 31,734,671 downwards.
TCTATCAACACTTCACTCTGGACATCCAATTACTCGCAGGTCATAGCATAGTGATTCCATTCAGAGCAGAGCGCCATTCAGCACTGAGGGGCCTCAAACAACCATTTAAATTACATCCTCGGCTGCCTTCTAGGAGTCGCCGCTCCATGCAAAATGTTGTTCTCAACCATTTCTAGGGGCCACCGCCTAATCTGACCACCCCCACCCCCCAAAAAAAAATAAAAAACATAATTGAATGTCAGTCGTCACATAAAGATGCTTCCCTCTCTTCAATTAGCTTCTCGTTTCCTCGTGTCACGCAGACGAGACAAAAGCAGACAGAGAAATATTTACTCCTCCCCAGGTAGAGACTGGAGAGAGTTATTATATTATGTCATTTATATGCAAATAATACAGCACGGGGGAACACATTGATAAGATTTCATTACAGCAGATCTGATGTGCACTTCAGTTTATAAACTCCCTTTCATTCCCCCTATTATGATTTTGGAGATTGGAAAGGTGCAAGTAAATGAGCTGGGGTTGGAAGGAGATGCGGGGAAAGTACGGATGGAGTTAGAGGAGGAAGAGGAGGAGGAGAGGCATGGATTGTCAGTGTTGAAGAGATGCAGCGACCAGGAAGAAGGGGCGAATGATCAGAGTGAGGGTTGAAGTGCCGGTTTGATTTCTGCTAAGAGATTCAACCTCTGCTAGCAGCTTAATGGAGAAGAAGTGAGATGGAGGAGAAGGTTCATGGGTGCAGAAACAGTGGCAAGGCAAAGGGGGAACAATAATTCTAGCAACAGCATAGCGATTTTATTCATAGCAACAACAACGAACCCCAGACGCACTTTATATTCCTCCGGCCCCAAGAAATGTTTTTTCACCCATATCCACAGCTTCAGAGTTCTTCAGGGTAATTTAAAGATACAGAAGTGTATATCTGCAAGAGCTGAGAGAATCAAGACCTACACTGTACAAATGAAATACAGCCAGTGTATATAAATGAACTACTGTACAGCCACTGTAGACTACAAGCACTGTGAAATATATTCATAGGCCTTTTTACCCTTCAAAAATGGTCGATATGGAATATTTCTACTTTATACTGTTGCATCCTGTATGAAGTGGCTCGCTATGCATTTTTATCTGGCTCTTGCACGAAGGGAGGGTGGAAACAGATGTTTGTTCTGCAAATTGATCGTTTTTTAGCGGTGATTAAAATAGACTGATAGTTCAGATTGATTTCAATGTCTCTTTTTAGTTGTGTAATGGAACATAGTTGATCCATGATGTTGTATGGATTGCCCCTATAGATTGGCATGCTTGTGAATCATGGACCAATTGCAAAAACCTCCTGTTGTCCTCGAGTCAAGGAAGGAAGGAAGGAAGGAAGGAAAGGTGGAAGAAAAAGAAGGAAGGAAGGAAGGAAAGAAAGAAAGGAGGAAGAAGGAAGGAAAGGAGGCAGGGAGGAAGGAAGAAGGAAGGAAAGGAAGGAAGGAAGGAAATGAGGCAGGGAGGAAGGAAGGAAGGAAGGAAAGAAGGAGGGCGGGAGGAAGGAAGGACAGAAGGAAGGAAGAAAGGGGGATGGAGGAAGGAAAGAAGGAAGGGAGGAAAGAAGGAAGGGAGGAAAGAGAGGAAGGAAAGAAAGAGAGAAAGAGGGAGGAATGAAGGAAGGACAGAAGGAAGGAAGAAAGGGGGATGGAGGAAGGAAAGAAGGAAGGGAGGAAAGAGAGGAAGGAAAGAAAGAGAGAAGGAGGGAGGAATGAAGGAAGGACAGATGGAAGGAAGGGAGGAAGGAAAGGAAAGAAAGGAAAGAAGGAAAGGAGGCAGGAAGGAAAGAAGGAAAGGAGGAAGGAAGGAAAGGAGGCAGGGAGGAAGGAAGAAGGAAGGAAATGAGGCAGGGAGGAAGGCAGGGAGGAAGGAAGGAAGGAAGGAAGGAAGGAAAGGAGGAAGAAGGAAGGAAAGGAGGAAGAAGGAAGGAAAGAAGGAGGGCGGGAGGAAGGAAGAAAGGGGGATGGAGGAAGGAAAGAAGGAAGGGAGGAAAGAGAGGAAGGAAAGAAAGAGAGAAGGAGGGAGGAATGAAGGAAGGACAGATGGAAGGAAGGGAGGAAGGAAAGGAAAGAAAGGAAGGAAGGAAAGGAGGAAGAAGGAAGGAAAGAAGGAGGGCGGGAGGAAGGAAGGACAGAAGGAAGGAAGAAAGGGGGATGGAGGAAGGAAAGAAGGAAGGGAGGAAAGAGAGGAAGGAAAGAAAGAGAGAAGGAGGGAGGAATGAAGGAAGGACAGATGGAAGGAAGGGAGGAAGGAAAGGAAAGAAAGGAGGCAGGAAGGAAGGAAGGAAGGAAAGGAGGAAGAAGGAAGGAAAGAAGGAGGGCGGGAGGAAGGAAGGACAGAAGGAAGTAAGAAAGGGGGATGGAGGAAGGAAAGAAGGAAGGGAGGAAAGAAAGAGAGAAAGAGGGAGGAAGGAAGGAAGGAAGGACAGACAGAAGGAAGGGAGGGAGGGAGGAAAGAAGGAACAGTCAAAATAGACAGGGTCAACTTGACCCGGGAGGACGACAGGAAGGTTAATGGAGACGGTAACTGCTGTAGATACAAGTCATGGACAGGCAGTGCGGCGCTAACAGGGATTTTTTAGGAGCAACAAGTGACATTTTCAGGTGTTCTGATGTAAGCAGGTCACTTTCCTGAGGTGAATGTTTGTTTGGTGGCTCATTCAACAATCTAAGCTTCAGGCAGGGGCGCTACAGATTTTAGGGCTCATGAAAAGATGTCACATTGGGCACCGCCACGAACCACAGGCTGCACCTCCAGAGCCCCACACACAGTCAAAGCTTTAAATAACTCTACCTGTACATGATTGCAACTCTTTTGGTAGTTCAGTAATAACTGTGCAATATTTACTGGCATCGAGCTGTGAAAATATAACACTGCACAGCCAATCCCAGCCAACCTACACAAGTGTGGTGTGGAAACTTGAAGCCTCCTGTGCACATACACTGAGAATGGACTTCAAGTCTAGTAGGAGTCGTTTTTTGTCCAGCAGTTAAACTTCTGAGATGAAAAACATTTACATATTAATAGATTTTTAAAGAGGAAGAAGGAGTAGATGCAATTTTAAAGAATAGAAAGTGCCATTTACTATCCTCTTCCTCATTAAATCTCACAGATATCCATTTAATTCTCTTTTGCAGCACCATATGGTGATAAGTGGCAGGTTTGTTGTTCTTTTGCTCGGATAATATTAATGAATTACACTTATTGGCTTTCTTTTCTGCATATTATTGCTGCTTATTTATTTACTAAGAGTGGATGTCATCAACTGGAGTAGTTCACCTGGTTCACTGCTGCTCTGCTCTGCTGTGTGAAAGAGAAACACAAGAGAGCAGTGGAGAGGAGGATATACTGCAGCCGTAAATGACAGCAAAACACATTCATGTTTATTTATGTTATTTACCTAATTTATGTGCACTGGTTTTACTTCAGCTCACTGTGAGAGTCTCTCTTGCGTATTGCTGTCTTTTATGGCAGCACTACTCCTCTTGTCTGCTCTGAGGAGACCCTGGGGGCATGACTCCACACACAGCACAGCACAGAGGAGACAGTTACTGTACATGCAATAAAAGCTTTATGAGTAAAAAGTCAATGAGACTAAGCATTTAACCCTTACATACTGTTCCTATACTGACTCATAATTAGTCTCACATTCATCAATCATTAATAATTGTTTGATTGATCCTTCTGTTTGATTCATCTTATGGAAAACAGACTTTTACAATTATTTATTATTTATTTTATGGTCCAGGATAACATTTTATAGAATATGATGAATACAACATGTTATAATGCTGTTTTTTTTTTTAACTGAAGGAGGTCAAATTTGGGTATTTGCATATATAAAAATGTATATCAGCTGTACAAAAAAAGTATTTTATTTTGTATACTGTGAGTCACATTAGGAAAAGTACACCCTGAACAGTATGAAAGGGTTAATAAAATAAGCCGCTTCACTACATAAGCAAATGAAGAGCGTGTCTGTTGCGTTAGCGCTGCTGATTTGAATGCATGGTGGCAGGAAAGTGGCTGCCAACACCTGGTCCCTAATAATTATACTCTTTGAAAACAGTGCAAATGAAAAGGACTTTCATCAGTAAGCCATAGACCCAATCACCATTGTGTTACCTTTTTTGTGATAGTGGCTTGACAGACATTTATTTGGAGATCTTCAAAATTGCCACTTTAATGTGGTAATTATTCATATTATGGTAATTCAGACACAGATTATTTTTATATGCCTTAATACATGTGTGGAGGCTGCTGTTACAGCCACACTCAGGAAAAGTCAAGTCAAATAAGAAAAACTTCTTCTTCCAGAACTCAACAAAGTTGAGAGTAAACACATTCATCTAAATGATTGGCCTGTTTAAGCTCTAGTGTGTGTTTCTCTACCTGATGTTTGCTTCCTGTTTCATAAATGAGGTGGTATACAATCAGATAACACTTCCTCACACATAGATAATGTCTTTAACCTGGATAGAAGTCCAGAAAAGAAAGTGAAACGCTGACATGCTTAAGAGTACATTACCAAGAGATCCCATTATAAAGAGTAGTGTATGGTCTCCTTATGTAATGGCCAGTAGCCAGAGAGCTGGCAGTTGTAATCAATACAGTGTAGTTGGTGTGAACCCAACCACCTCACGTTTGCTCGTTCTTTCCCCGAAATGAACAAGGTTGGACAGCGTTCATGGGCATTGATGAAATCGGTACCCCCTCTTCTCCCCCCTCCATGTCAATCCTTCCTCTCCTCAGCATCCTCCTCCTCCTCCTCCCTCCTCCACTCCCTCCTCTATCATGCCTCTGTCCAGTTGCATTAGTGAGGAAATGAGATTCCCCCTAATTAATTAGATCTCTGAGTGCTAAAGATGAAGATTACATTCCAATGAAGGTTAGAGGTGTCAATCACAGTTTTTTTTTTTTAGGCTGAGCATTCCTCAAGATAAATTGAGCCCCCTGGGCATTGTGGGTAAAAGTGCGCGTTGTTAATCTTTTTTTTTTTTTTTTTTTCCACCTTTGCTTTAATTGAGTCTCACCGATAGTAGTCAATGAAGGCCTGGGACCAGAGAGGACAACAAGAAAGAGAATTATATTCACCATAAAGAACAGGCAAGAGATGCATGACTGGAAGAGACAAGCGAGGAGGAGAAAATGGAAATAAGAAGGATGAAAGAATGAACGTGAAAAATGTGATCACTCTGGGGATGGAACAACAGAGGGGAAGAAGGCAGGACAAATTCGATGATAGAGTTAAAAGTCTATCAGAGAGAAAATATCATCCTATAAAAGAATGTGTGGAAATGTGTCAAAGTAAGCAATTTATGTAGATTATCATATTTATTTTCTCCTTTTTGTGTGAGTGTTTTGCAGTGATTCATTTTCTTTTCACATCATGATTATGACTTTGTAAGAAGTCACAGTTAGATTTTTGCCAGTTGGACAGACCCTTAAGTGGATCATTAATGAAAGATATGTTAACACTTTACTTCAAGTCTCTCTATTCATAAGCAGCATTCAAATGATTCAATAAATGGTCACACACATTGTAAGCTGTATAATTATACTAATGTAGTTATCAGAAATACTGTTAAATAAATAAATAAAAACCCAGTTGCAGAAATATTAAGTCTAGATCCCTTTTGTCATTCCCTGTCTGTCCTTGTGACACTCTCTTTCAAATATTCACAACGTATCCCAATCTGAATTTATTTTCTTCCTTTGGGAAATACATTTTACTGGTCCAAAAAAAGGAAAAACAATGTTTTATTCCTATCAGCACATTAAATGACAGCTAAGTCATCTCTTCCCTTGTGGTTTGCGGGAGTTCAATGAGTTTTTTTTTTTTCAGTGTACATTCTGTAACCCGCTTGGCATCCCAGAGTGCTGTAATGACTTTTCAAACATCCATTATTTATGTCCATGTGGCACATGAGTTGAAACAGTGCAGCAACACAATCTGTTCAAAGTCTAAAAACTTGAGAAGCTGGCAGATAATAGAGAAGTTCTGTCTGTCAACTGAATTGCCACATCAAGTCGTGATTAAAGAATTAGCTCTGAGGCGACGGTGCGGCGCAGAAGACGACAAAAATAGTTCCATCATCACCTTGAACTCCGTTATCCCTCCGTTATCCCTCCTTTACCTTGTTTTCCTGTTACTATCCGACTTTTAGAATTCACAACCTTTGGCTTTTTTCGCTAATGAAAAGGTTGGCTAAAATAATGAGGACATTCTACTGTTTACTCTGGTGGGACCGACTGAAGCTTTGGTGATTCTCATTAAAGCACCTCGTGTTCTTGCTCTTTCCCCTTTCTGTCTTTGCATCACTGCAGTGGTGGAAAAAACTATTTAGATGTTTACTCAATGTGACGACCCCCCCACCAGACACACTCCTTGTCCTTTTACCTTTGCAGGAGCCTGATGGGTGGAGTTGGGTCGTCAGGGTAATTCAGTTCACCTGGACTGTCACTTGCGCTCTCTGACTTCCACTATGTTTGGTGTTGGTTATATTTAGTTAATGTATCTTTTAATTATGTTCAATAAATGTATTTTTAGTTACAACTCATTCATGTTCTCCCCTGCTTTGTCCATCCATTGAGCCAGGGTGACACTCAAATAACAATACTAATATGATGCTATCATAATATAAAAACTAATAAGTAAAGTAATAGGAAATGCAATTAAAATCATGAATAAAAGCTGTACTGTATGTAATGTGTGTAGTTAAAACTGTTGTGGAAGCATCAGGTTTGTAGTGATGTTCTGTGGTTGTAGGTATCTTAACTGGTGATGGTAGATTCTCCACCTAAACAGACAGTGTCCATGATGATCTGGGTCTCTGAGAATGGCCAGTGTGGTCCTGCAGCAGTGGTTGAACAATGTCTATGGAGGGGAGCTGTGTTCCTGTGATCCTCTCTGCAGTTTTAATAGTCCTCTGGAGTACAGGTCAGATTAGACTGACTGGGTTCAATTTCTACTCAGTCTAATCTGGTCGGGTCTCTCTCTTCTATGACTTCACATTTGTTACGAGGATATTACAGTTATAATTTTGCATCTCTTTCCCACTGTGACTGTTTGCTAATTGATCAAATTAATACTTCTGGTGTTTGCGTTCTCACTGTGTTTGGGTGTTTTTGGATCCACCACATTTTGGATCGAGTCTGTTATGTTGGGTATATTCTGGTCGGGCCTGGCTGTACTGGTATCCCCCTCAGGTTGGGTCTCTCTTCTTTGAAAATAAGTGAGTACCTTTCATCCACAGATGTTGTAGAGGGAAGACTTTTCTTTCTGAAATCTAGGATTTGCTCCTTAGTCTTGACAGTGTTTAGGACAAGACTGTTTTTGTTCCCCTAGGAGAGGGTCTCACTCACTCGCCTGTAGTGTGATTCATTATTTCCCTTGATAAGTTCTAGGATGGTGGTGTCACCTGTGATTTTAAAAATGTAGCTAAGTTCATGAGTGGACAGGCAGTCATGAGTGTAGAGGGGAAAGAGTTTAGGGGCTGAGACAGCAGGCCTGAGGGGATGTTCAACACTGCTGATACTCTGTTCCCCAACCTAAGCACCTCAGGTCTTTCTGTCAAAAAATCTAAAATCCAATTGCAGATAGAAGTGGGCAGCCCCAGATCTGCCAGCTTTGCTACCGTCTTATTGGGGTGGACAGTGTACAAACTGAACTATATCCCAGAAAAGAAATAGGAGATGGGGTTGTCCAAGCGTTCTAGGGCTGAGTGGAGAGGGAGGACACGACATCATCCACTGATCTGTTTTCCCATTAGGCAAATTATAGTATTGAGTATTGGTGGTCACAGTGTAAAGTGGAGTCCATGAATTTCAGCACTAGTTTCTTTGGGCACTCAATAGCAACTGATGTGAGAACCGATGGATGGAAGTTATTCATGCAGCTTGTATTTGGCTTTTTTTGTGTGTGTTTAAAGTGGTACAGGACGACATCCTGAGCCAGTGAGGTGTTGAATATGTCAGTACAGGAACTCTGGATGACTAGTCTGTCTGGCCCTGCTGCTTAAAGGGGGTTAACCTGATCAGAGAACCTACTGTATGTGCATGTCGGGTATCAAAACAGGTGTAAAAACCATCAGGTCTATCTGAGGGTGATGTCTAAATTGTTAATTGTGTGCTTGTTTCTCTTGATTGCCTGGATGCCTGTTGTGGTTATTATAGCGGCATTCCTGTTTTTCTGCATGAGTCCTTTTTGCTGCCATGATCGATTTCAGCAGAGCATAACTGGTCAACTGATACTTTTGGTTGTTGCCTGACTATAAAGCCATGTTGCATTCTTTGATGTTAACTTGGACATCTTGATTAAACCATGGTTTCTGATCAGGGAAAAACCCAGATAGTCCTGAGGGGCAAACACATAGATGTACACCAGCTGATGTAACAGCTAACAATATTATCTGTGGCCTCCCTAAACTCGTCCATGTCAGTTGTATCAAAGCAGTCCTGCAGTCCAGCACAATCCTGACCGTGACCAGTTCAGCTTTAAGCCTCTTGCTGTGTGAGTGCTGTGAAGTTAGACCTAGGGACTGCAGTGTATATATCTTTTTTGATATATTACTGTAGCATTGGACCAGTGTGTTATTTCCTCTGGTAGGAAAGGTGATATATTTTTCATATCTTGGCGAAAATAGACTTCAGATTATAATGATTAAAGTCTCCCAGCACATGAAGGCAGCATCAGGATATGTATTCTTATCCTTACTGATTGTGCTGCAGAGCTTTCTCACCACTCCTCAAAAGTAGGAGGATTTGTTCTGACAGTGTTGCTACTGACAGAAACATTTCACTAGCTGATAGAGGCAGATCTGTTTGCAGTTCAATAGTTTAATGAAGCGGTTCCCAACCGACTGTACAGGTCAGGCCTTCTCCAAAGCTTCATGAGGTAAGCCTGATGATTAATGAGGCGGGGAAGAGTAAAAACAAAAACAAAGTTGGGCTCATTTTTTAGACATTTCTTTAATCTACAGTACTGGAGAGTTTGTTTTTTTCTCTTTGAGCCTCAAACACTTATTGGAATAAAACCATTTGAGAAGTTTAACAGGGATGTATTCTTTGGTGCAGCTGCTAAATGCTTCTGAATTGTGGCAAGGGCAAGGGTACCAAACTAGATATTGCTTTTTTGCAAAGGGGTCCATAGCCCAAAAGTCTGGTAACCACTGATGTAACCCTTACATACTGTTTAGGGTCTAATTTGACCCGTTTTTACATCTGAGAGAAGAAAACCTTAAAAACATTTCTTTTAGCCAGAAATGTGATTACTTATCCTCCTAATTTTATATAGGTTATACAAACAAGGAAATATTTCAACTTTCTAAAAATGATTTTGTGCAGCTGACTCACATCAAGAACCACCATTCAAAAACACAGTCTATTCATCATTCATTGAAATGTTATCATGTAATGATGGACCATTGTATAGTGTGATTGCAAATATCTTTTCTTCATCGACAAAAAGCTAAAGAATAAACTCTGGCTGCTCTCTAAAAGTCTCATTAAGGTTTAACCACCAATGTATTAATGACTGATGAGGTGTTCATGAATGATTTGTGGTTCTGAAATTATGTATAGAGACTAACGATGAGGGAATACTGTGAAATGCCCAAATATGAACAATATGTAAGGGTTCATCTTTAAGTTATTCAATGTTTTATGTTGTAACTACATTTTTCAGATAAGTAGTCAATGTAGTGGAGTATAAGCATAAAGCAGCCTCAAGTCCACCACTATTGCAAAGGCACATAGTGTCTGTTATGAATCAAACTAATCCTGAATGTCCTACATGTTCACTGCACCCACTATACCAAAATGTTATAAGCCTCAATCCTTTAAAAGCTGGCTGAAAGATTTAAAATGTGTCATTTCTCTAAAACAAACAAAGCAAAAGTGGCAATAGAAGCCAAATATTAGCCAAACTCAAATATTGTCTCATTCACATAATATGCACGCAGAAAAAAAAGAAAAAATAACACAAGACCTTTTTAAAATTCAGAAGTAATCTACGAGAGTGGAGACTTGTGACTTTTCCTGTGTATCCTAAGGAGGTATTGAAAGGGCAGCGGAGAGGAGGAGCGTGGAAAAGACCAAGAGGGTGAGACCTGAGAATAGAGAGATGAAAGAAGAGTGACAAGCAGAGCGAGGCATGCAGGTTGAGGGGAGTATAATTAGGGTGAGACAACATTTCAGCTGCTTGGAGGGAGGGGGGAAACATCTAGGCTAAGTGGAAGTGAGGGCTTGGGTAATGTCAGCGAGGTCTTGGTGACGCTGTACTGTCATTAGTCGTAGAGAGAGCTCCAGCACTCTTACCTCCCTCTTATCTTTCTCTCCTCCCTTCCCTCATGCTGTCTCCCCCTCACACCCCTTAACTTCCAACCCTTATTTTTTCCCATCCTCATTGACCTGAGGATAAAGAGTATTTGTCAACAGCTCTTACTCTCCAGTGATCCCCCCCTCCCCCTACAATAGCCCTTCAGGCGAGAATTAATTTCGCCCTGTCTCCATGAGAAAGTGCATTGATTGGAAAAGTTTGTTGTTGTGTGCTCAGTACTTTTTTTTTATTATTCCCTTTCCCGTGCCACTCTCCCTTTGCTGATGAAATTCAGCTTGGTTCATTGCCTCTGCTAAAGCAGACAAGGGCCTATATCTCCTTAGGTGACCGTCTTTAATGGCCCCCGTGAATAGATCCCTTCAAATGGCCATCTGCGACGCCTCCTTCGGTGAAGACATAGATCAGCTGTCTGCAGCTTGGATCAGTGGTGATAGTTTCATTCTGTTGTAAAAGAGAAAATGAGAAGGGGAAGTTGGCGTTGACACAGATTTGGGCATATGTGCGGAGGTCATACAGTAATTCCCCTCATGGAGCCCAGCAGTGGGATTCTGTAAATTGGCCTTTATTTCGTTAAGCCCACTGCCCACTGACTGTCAAATAGGGAGTTAAACGTTCTGTCCTGCCACTTTCCATTTAATCTAGTTTCATCTATTTGTAGCCAGTCTCAGTCAGAGTTGGATAGAATGCACTCAAACTAGCATCGCCTTCCTACTGTTCCCTCTCTCTGGTTGGAGAAGTGCTATTCTCCCTGGACATAAATACAAACAATGCATTGCTTTATGTTTCTATCTTAGATGTGTGCTCACAGTGTATTCACAGCAGAATCCCGCAGGAGGCTGCAGATGACTAGAAAATAAGACAACAGTGTGAAACATAAATAGATTTCAAAGATCAATATTGACTGTCAGCCATGTTTTTGTAGTTTTTATTTTAGATATCTCTATATTCTGTGAGGAAATGCCTCAACTGACCTCGCTTTAATATTATTTGTGGCTCTATTATATGAAGCTGATGAAACCTTCCAACCTGTTGTTTGGGTTATATTTATTGTTTGTATTCTCTTGAGTGAAGAAATTCAAAAAGTCTTCATTTCGCTGTCATTTGCAGTCACATCAGCCCTGTTTTGATATTGTCCATCCTATAATTCAATAGCTCAGTTTTTTTTGCTATTGGGTAGATTTATACCTGAAATATAATGTGCCCAAGGACCCTCAATGAGCACAGGCATGTGTGCCAAATGTGTTTAGAAAATTGGATATGGCACCCCATTCATTCCTTTGAAAGTTGCTCATTGAGCACATATCTTGGAATAAGGTTTTCACTCTTTCTCTTTTTTTAGGGCCTTTAGAGCATGTGCACTGAGGTCCATCTGAGCCAGTTGACAGCACACTTCCTGTTGGTTTTCTAAATACATGAACAGCATGAAAATAATAGTGATACAGCTATTCTATTCTTTCTTAATTGAATTTGATTGAATGGATCCAATTCTTATTCCATAAAAAGCCATGTCTTCTGTAAAGGTTGTGTTTGTGAAAATGAAGCCCACTGTCCAGTGCTGTTCCTTGATGCAGGAGACACAATTTCCATGCCGACCTACAATTTCACACTATTTTGCTAATTGACAGTTGGTGACTTTAACATGCAAAGAAATGTAGTAATGCACCAACAAAGACAAGAAAGGAGAGTGAAAGTAGCAAACACTGATATCAACAAAACACTATCAGACATAATGAAAAAATGTCTTTGCAAATGTTTCATAAGGATGCACAGAATGCATTACACAAAACATACATGACATAACTTACAAATAAAAAGTTTTCTTATAAAGTTTCTTCATGGTATGAGCTATGTCCATTAAGTGTTGCAGTGCAGTTTCAGTGCGTTCAATACCTGCCTGCATTATAAACTATATTGACAATGATCCCTCAAAGGTGGCACTCTGAACACTATGGAAATAACGGCATGAGTTCAAATGGCAAGTGAGGGCAGATGCACAGAGCAAGAGAGACTTCCTTGCTTCTCTGAAACCTGGAGATACAGTATCCCATGGCTCTGCAAGCTTGTGGAGCTAAACAGCAGCCATGCTGTGCAACAGTCACCACAGAAACTTCCTCTGAAGTTTGTTCAGTGGAATGGAGTCAATATTTGACTTTTTTTCTCCCCTAAGTACAAACCTGGGGACGGAGGTTTGCATGGAAGCCATAGCCCAGCTGTCAGGAATCAGCTCTGGGTTCTGGCAGTGACCTGTGTAGATGAATGTGTGCCTGATAAGTCCGCTGGCCTCTGGGCCACAAAGATAAGAGCAGCACCCGACAGAGAGAAAAGAACCAGAGTCTCTCTAAAAGTCATGTACCAGGCCACACACAACACACACATACACACACACACACACACACACACACACACACACACACACACATCATTTAATCACCTCTATGAACACCTGTAGTCACACTTTTGCCACTGAGCTTGTGGAAGAAATCTGATTATCTCTGAATAATTATTAACCATAGCACATTATTTGCAAAAGGAAAAAGAAGTGAGAGGAAAGATAGAAATACAGCACTAAAGGAGATGTGGTCAGTAAGAGAGAACGACACGTACACACCTCCTGGTTTTCCTCTTTGCTCCCTTAAGGCCTTGTCAGACTGAAAAGTGACACAGCAAAATTCACCCCTATGTCTTCTAAATATATGTTGTTCTAGCTTGGTGAGTTAAGAGCAACCCACTAACACTATAGAGCAAGCCAGTCACTATAGCTCTAGTTGGTTTTTATTGAACCCCAGAGCTGTTTTCTTTCAAAGTGATGTGAATCTGACCAATGCAAACAATTTGCTCTGATTTACTGTACGCAAATCCACTCATCCAGGGGCCCTGCCAGGGATTTGGGGCCCTATGAAAAGATATCACATTGGGCCCCCCACCACACACAGGTCACACCAACCATGCACAGTTTGTGTAACCATACCTCTACCTGTGAAGACTTGCAATTCTCTTGTAGTCCAATACTAACTGTACAATATCTACTAACACTGAGCTGTGAAAATAGACAGGGCTGAACCATTTCATGTAAATAGAGGGGGGTGAAGGCTTTACATGGTTAATTTTTGCCTGAAACAAGAAAATGAGTACATCGTAAATGAATTATATTATTAATTTAATAATGTTAATAATGGTCTAATATTTTTTTGGGCTCATAGAATCATCCTAACTTTTCTCCCCCTTATGGCGCCCCTGTACTTATCACTGCAATTCCTTTGGCCTTGCATGCTAGTGTCACCATACCTTAATACTAAAATGATGATTGCAGAATATTTTACAGTTCCTGAAAAACATTAAGTACTATAATGAAGATTTATCGATTTATGCATTCCTACAACAAAGAGGCAAGTGCATTTCAAATAAAAATCCATGGTATTTCCATCATTTCAAATTTCCAATTAAAATGCCATCATATTACCTGGTCAGAATAGAGACTTTCAGAATGTATGCCTCTTTCCATTTATCAATACACACAATCCACAACTCTATGATGTTATATCCTAACCATACTAACTGATTAGGTTGTCAACAAGAGGGATTAGGAATCCTGCTGAGCACCCTCTTTCTCCCTTATATTAGGAAAATAAATGACTCCATTCCTATGTGGAGTGACCACCTGAGGAGTGACGAGCTTGTTTAACTCTCTCTAACCCCCCCCCCCCCCCCCGCCCCCACATACATATTGACAGATGATAATATAGTGTTTTAGAAGGATATGAATAATGAAGCTGTCTCTTTAAAAAACAAGTCTTCACCTCTACTTACTGATCTTAAAAGTGATAATGTAATGTAATGATGTGTCCTGTGTCAGCATGTGCAATGCTAAGCCCAAAACATGCCATGTGACTAAATCAGCTCATTTTTAGCCATTGATGTTAAATAATACATATGAAAGGGGGAAGCATAAAATAAGAATAATTAGCTGGAAGGACTGTACATCTCTAAGCAGCACTGGCTCTGTAAATATGAATCTGGCAACGCTTTCTCTGGCATTGGGGCATTTGCTATCTTGTTATTTTCTTCTTCCTTCGTCTGTCTGTTAGCTTTATTTTATTGAAGTGGGAGGAGAGGCTCAAGGGGGAGTGTGTCTTCAGCGATCAAACAGTGCAGTTTAATTTTGGTGTCAAGGATTATGGAGATTTGAACAGATCCTTTTCAAAAAGCTTGCATACTCTTTGTGGATGATGTGATTGCCCAATTTCACTTTGATATAAATCCCTTAAAGAGAGAGAGAAAAAACTTACAACACAAGTTTTTTTTTTCGTTTTTTTTTTTCATTTGAACTATATTAGATACATATAGCTGTGCTGTGATTAACTGTCATCTATGTTTTGAGCTGTGAGTACATTATGTACTGTACTGTGCTGTATTATGGGAACTGCAGAGGCTGCACAGATGTCACACACACACACGCACACATACACACACAGGTAGATACGACACTTCCATCAAGGACTAATGCTGATTGATGAGAAAATGTTCACCACACAGAGAGACATGTTGAGAAAGAGACAAGTACTAAACATGTTTTAAATAACGTTATTATGGAGAGATTTGGAAACTCTGACAGCTACAGTACAGAAAGTGGATGAAAGTGGCACACACTGTATAGAGTGCTCATTTTAAAGTTGATAATGCAATAAATTGGAATGATTACATACAAGATTGCTATCGATCCGTATACAAGTGTGACTATGCCAAACAGTTTGGCTGTTGTCTGTAACAGTTAATGGTCAAATAAAGCCTGAAGCAGGAATTGGTGTTTGCTGCAGTCGCACTCATTAAGAAACAGACATGAGTTGGATTAACCTGAACTCATTAGAAAGTTCTTATTGCCTGCGCCATAGGGTAGAAAATAGTTAATCACATAGATCCAAATGTCACCAAAGCTGAGCAGAGCTTGTGGATGCTAGTGATGAAGTAAGACAGGTGAAAAGTGGCTACCATGAAATAAATGACTCAAGAGAAAACAATGCATTATCCAGACTTCTTTATGGATTCCGGGGCAGTGTTGGATGGCGAGATCACCGCAGGACCAGGAAGTGTATTACTGTGTGCATCAACTAGAGCCTTAACTTCTTTAATTTTGGAAGCTGTTGTGATATATATCTGGTGATCATGAAACCCAAAGTTTCCCATTAAAACAGCTGCAGCATGCCCTGAGAAAAGTCCAAGTATTAGTGGATGAAGCCAATGACTGCACTTCATGCAGTGCACAGTTAATTGAAAGCCTTTTTCATTTAAATTTGATGCTCACACTTTAGCCATAGGCGGATAATCACGGGCTGAAAGCAGGATTCAGGCAGGTCAAGGACGAGGCCTTTTGGATTACTTGTAATTGTGTGTTTCATAACAACTTGAAATAAAACTAGGAGCTGATGCTGAAACTGAGAGGAGATTGTAGTTGTGTTGGCTGCAAATGACATTTACTTTTCTAGAGTCACATAGCATTCAGGCTGAGTCACATTGTGCTTGGGCTCCATCGCAGCTTCAACGTGCAATGCAAATGTTGTTTAACAGCCACATTTATAATAGATTAGTTTTAGAGGCTGGTATTAATTAAAGCTACAATTAAATGTCATGCCCGTCACATTATTCCACAACGGAGATAGAAACTTTTGTACTACATCATGAATTTGGTTGTATTAATACACAGTATTTGTGAAAGCAGGAGGGTCCAGAATCAATGTTCTCTTTCTCTCTCTATCTGTGTAACAACAAACACAAAAATACTAGTCAATAAAAAAACAAATGCATCATTAAAAATGTATGGATTTGAAGCCCATTGCCAATAAATACCAGCAGTTGTATACATTCACAAGTGAATTTCATGCTTCACGAGAGCCGGTCGAGCAAAGCAAAACAACAAAAACAAAAAAAAGAAGACTTTTTCAGGAATTTAGTCCAGAAGCTCAGTAGTTTTGTTGTGGGAGGATTTAAGCAATAAAAAGACATTCAGTTGAATGTTTTGAGCTATCATGTCTACAATGGTAAGATGATTTTGAATATGACACAGTAGAAAGACCAACATCATACTGGAAAATAGAAATACCCAACAGTTCATTTAACCAACAGGTTTAGTGAAGATTCTGAGCAGGTGTTTGTTTGCTTGTTTTTTGGTTTGTTTTTTTTGTACAGTCACAAGACAACCAAAAAAAGATATACAAAAAAACCTCATTAAAAAAAACTCATTTGATCAAAATAAAAGTCATGAAAAGAAAGCCATTTAAAGCCATCAGTCACTCTGATTGTCCTCTTTCTTCACTACAGCCACCAGACTTGGCTCACTCTTCCTTAATCTATCCCATAATCACAACACTTCCCTTTAAGGGTTAAAATCCTGAGGCTGAAGCTATTTTAGGGCAGTGTGATTCTGAATATTGATGAGTCAGATTGCCAGTGGTTGGTGAGAATCAATCCAGTTGATGAATGAGTGTCGGAGCTACTGTGGCTGTGGCCAAGTTGTTGTGCTGCTCCTCAGTCAGCGGACGTGAGAAGCCTTCCTAAATATCTATCTGCCTGCATCTGTATTCCCTGCCTGGCACCCAGCAGATGCTGATGGACCCTCAGAGTTGGGTAGATTTACATATTGGTGAATCCAAACAGGTGCATGTGAAATAAAGCATGGCAGGTCAACAGCTTGTTGTAGACAACGTTCTGCTTAGAGGGACAACTATCAAGGAAATGGACTGCTGATCTGTGCTCCATATACAACATCAAATTACAGTTTCAAGTGTTCATGTCCAACATGGTTTTAAGCCTTAGACCAATGCAATCACCATAGCATTGATTACTGTCCTGCCTGTCTTTGTCAGGGATTATGTGCATTATTCAAGTACTGTAGAAGCTGTAAGCAGAGACACAAGCTCAACCAGGACCAACATAATTCTGTGTGCCTCTAGCAGCTGATATTGTGTGTGTCCTTCACTCTGCGGACCAGGCAGGATTTGTCCTAATGTGACACGTTTGTGTGTCTCAAAGAAAGTATTTCATTAGACTCTCAGAAGGGGTCCTGGTTCCACATAGCTGGGCTAGCAAAGACTCAGTGAGAACACTGGCATACAAATTGAGCTCCATTCTTATTCTTGCTTCCAAAATTTAAAACCACTAATCTACTCATGATTTACTTGTTTTATTACCAGGAAGCTTAATGACTGCTCAGCAGGAGATGAGTGGCCCTGTATTTGGTCCAGAATTAAAATTCTTAGCATAAGGAATTACCATACTCTAATTCATTTTGTTGCTTCAAGCAAATGTTAATGAAATAAATGTTTTCTGTTTTGCATGGATTGAATCATTTACCACCACAAACACCAATTCTCTCCCATGAAATTAATAAATAAATAACGTACTGATAAATGATCATTTGGAAAGCAGGTGCATACACATACTTCAGTTGGTCATACTATAAATATAAAGTAATTATAAGCAACCTGCAGGCGCAGTGGTAGTGCATAGAACATGACATATAAATCATCCATCAGACATGCAATCAATGTACATCTGCATCTTCTGTGTCATGTTTAGGATTATCAGGAGTATCACATTTCAAATGTCCAATCAACATCATATCTGATTGTATAAATGTGTGTGACTTTTCCAGAGTAGGGGAGAACAGGGTTGGTTGTCACATGGGTTGTTTTTCACATTTATTAGATCTTGGTCCCTAGAGGGCACTGTTAAAGTGTTGGTACTGAAAGTTTCACAATTTACCACCTGACACTGAGGTGAGAGGATGTTTAGTGTGTTTCATGTGAAAATGTAAATATCCAGCTCTTCAGTGTTTCTCTTCTAGGCTTTTACACAATGAGTTTATAATCAAACAATCATCAGCATTAAAAAGTATGAAGAGAGAGCTATAGTTAGGTAGGTTTTTTTCTTAGCTACACTAAATCATGTGGTTGTTAGCTTTGTTGGTAGCAAAACATCCCAGTTGGGGGAAAACAATATATGGGGTGATATATTTAGATCCAGATGTAAAGCTCAGAGCAGTCAGAGAGGTGGAAATGCAAAATATTGTCATATAAGGACAAAAGCAATGCTCTTATAGGAATGATTTTTCCTGTTTATGTTCTCTTGATGAAGGAGATGTGTCAGGTTGTTGTGTTTCAATGAAAATAAACATTGTAAATACACTTTTAAGATTGTCTACATTTTTGATTTTCCCCTTTTTAAACAACACAGAGACAAACAACTCCATAGTGTGTGACTACCAACCCTGTTCTCCCCTACTTTTTCAAAGCAGGCCCTGTTTATTGTGGACATTGTTTGACAGCTGGAGGTCTTGAACCTGAACATAATTCCACACTGTCCATTTAGCTGAGATAATGACAGCTTATACTGTATTTCATTCATTAGCACGACTTCCTATAGTTTTACTGAATGGCACGATGCATTTGCATGCGTTTATGTGAGGAAATAGAGCAGAATGAGATGCCTGCATTATTATGTATGAGCTTCATTAAATATGCACTCATCAACTCCACTTTTTATTTGGATTCCCTTTGCAGTGGTACAAATCACTGGTAATCAACTGTGGTGACATTTGCCAGCAATTATTAGCAAGCTGTCCTCGTCTCAGCAGGAGCTGGAGACAGATCACTCCATTCACCCCCCAAGTGCCACTGTAACAACATATCACTCCCATGACATATAAAGACATTTCATATGAAAAACACAGAACAAATTGTGTTTACAATGTAGACGGGCCCTAAAGAATCTCTCAGAAAATAGTTGGTGTATCACAACTCATTCCGTATCAGATTTCCTGGAAGGAAGTCCTTACATTACTGTTACTAAAATACACCAAGGGATCAGTTTATGAAATGTATTAAAAACATAAGGCTGTGATTCTGTGTACTATAATGAATAACCTCAGTGAAATGTTTCTTATTCAAGAGACATTCTGAAAATAACAAGTGCTTACCTTTATTAGGACTTTCCATATTTTCTATAATTAGTACATTAATGAATTGAGTAGTTTCTACAAAATTGGATTCAGGTGTTTTTGCTGCTACCTTTGGGTAGCAGCAAAAACAATCAGAAATCAGAAACTAATACTATAATCAGTGCCTTCGTTAATTTAGCTCTTTGTAATAAGTGTGTGTATTTCTAGTACTTACTTTCTAGTTCCCTGCCCTGTATACATGATGTGTGTGTGTGTGTTTGTGTTGGTGTGTTTGTGCACTCTTTTATTCTGCCTCTACCTCCCTCTGAAAATAACATCCTTGGAGAAATGTGGTGAAAGAGACTTCAGTCAACAGACAGACTTAAGCTCTCAGCATGTGGTCTAGCCACTGTCTTCCCTCTTCCTTAATGAAAGAATGCTTCAGTATTGAGAAGACAAAAAAAGCAAATAGTAGGGTCCCTAGATGCCCAACCCCATGTTAAAAGCTAGTCTCTTTTTATGATGCAAGTGCAATATAATCGGCTTCAATATCATATGCTTGATTTCCATAGTGGTTTGGGATGTGTTTAGAGAAAAGAAATGGTGCAATTTTGAATTTTCAAGGTAGTATGTGGAGAATATTGTCCCAAAAATGATCATAAAGTGGACTCACAGAACTTGTGACTATTAAGTTCAACTGATCCTTTCAACACTTTCACTCCATCGTACACTTCAGTGTCTTTCAGTGTCTTTCAGTGCCACTACAGTTACATTTCCTCAGTGTTCCTGTTTCCAGTCCCGTTTTAACTTCTTTCAGTGTTTCACCTTAACATTCAGTTCTTATCCGTGCTTCAACTTTAGCTCCAAGGAGAAAACATATCAACGCTCGTCAGAAAATGTTGCTTTTTCTCACCTCTTTAAAAAAGTTTGGGCTGGTGGAGAATAGTTGGATGGATCCACAGTGATATTAAGCTTTACAAATAAACTTGACTTTACTTGACAATGTGTCCTTCTCAACACACAGAGCTTGCAGGTTGATGAAAAATACTTTAAAGGGTTTAAGCAGTGTGGAAAATGCAGAATTAAGACAACTGGAACAGTCAAATGAATTTTACATTTTCATTTAGTGATGTCAGCATCAGTTTCATCCCTCAAGTCCTTCTGAGCTTCTTTTGTCAGCTTTATATGTCCAAGTTAGATCTTCTCAGTTCCCATTCTAACATGTGCATTAGTGTTGACTTTCATACTTCTATCAGGCTTAAGCTGAAGTTTGTTTTTAGTTATTGTATTCTTTATTGGCAGATGTTAAAATCTGATTTGAATCATCCAGGTGGTTGCTGTTTATTTCGTCTTCCCACAGGCTTCCTCTGCTCAGAGCTGAGTTTCATGGCTTAAAAAACTGACAAAAATGGCAATGAGCTGTAATTATAGATCCAGCCTTTAGAAGCCTACTATCATCACAAAGCTTATGAATTTTTCCACTCTGTTGTGTTTGTACGCTCACAAGTATATAGAGGTCAGGAGGCTGTTTAGAAAGGCACACAGGAGATCAAGAGTGTTGTCAATCATTATGAATCATTTTAACAACTAATTGAAAGATGATATTTGAACAGCTGTCAAAGAATGTTACAACACAGCAAGTTAAAAAGAGAATAATATAGAGTCAGATGTAAAAATACTTAGCCTTCACTTGGAGTCAATGCGTTTGATACATCTGTAATACTAGAGGCTCATGTGTTCTGTGAGACAGGTGAGTGATGGACATTAAAACACTTCAGAAGTGTTTTTTAGAAGTGTTGGCAGTGGTCGATTGCCCCTCAGCCAATTCAAGTCAATATTTTCCAAAGTGTATGTTCTTTATTGTTCAGGGGAAAGCGGTTTCTTACTAGTGTCACCAGGTCTCTGGTATGTCTGCTCCATTAACAAAGCCCAGGAGTGGTGACCGTCTCTCAGTAGTGTTCTGTCAGCTTCTCTCCATAGTGTAATGTTAGTAATCGGTGAAGTAGGAAGAACAGAAACATTTCAAGAGTTTGAGCCAAACATCTGTTGCCATTCCCCAGCTGTGCACTACAGACAAATCCACGAAAGTAGCTGCTACTTGATGTGGAATTGATGTGTGCTAGCACTGATGTGCCTCTTCCTGGTCCTCGGTCCCTATGGTTCCATGGGAACACAGCCAGACTTGGCTTGGTTTGTTTGTGAAATGTTCCTGGACTTGAATAAAGGGAAAGGCAACCCACTGAGATTAGCTGTCGGTGTGTTTGTGCGTGTCTGTCTGTTTATTTGTCTAGATCTGAGATACAGACTTTGCCTTCTAATGGACTCACTTAAATTGTGTCTGGATGTAGGCTCTGCAGGCATTTCTCTGAGGCTTCTAAAACCAGGTGTGAAACTGCAACACCAAACTCTTGAGACGTTTTTCCGCTGTAGGTACAGCCTGTTGAGCTCTCATTATGTTACTTATGTAATAAAACTCACACAACCCCTGCACAATGACTCACTGTCAGAATTTGATCCATTAGGTCAATAATATTTGTAAAGTCTAGAAGGCCTGTACAATTAAATGACTTTATCGTCATTCAAGGTAGCAGAGGGCTAACTGGAGAAGTCTCTGGTGTGGATTACTGTAAGTAATTACTGGTAATTCAGTGACAGAAACTTAACAGAGCAAACAGAAGTAGATCAGAAAACAAGGAAGCTTTGTACCAACCCTGACATGCCAGATGGTCTGTTACACACAGCCATCTGAGAAGTCATCCATGGAAACTGTTTGGAAAAAAAGGCCAAGCTGTTTGAAAAAAGCACTTAGCTGGTGATTGGATGAACCACCTGTCTGTCATCATCTTACCTTGCTAGGCAGCTGGATTCATAACACTGATTGGTCTGAACGATCGATTATTCAGACACAAGCATATAAGTTGAAGCCTAACTACAACAATAGCTCTAACGACTATTCAACTATTTAAAGACCGTGTAAAGTGAATTCAGACATGTTCTTCTAAACACATTAAATAGGTCATAAATGTATTTCTAAAAAAGGTGTAAAAAGCATTTCAACCATTTAGATTTGAATTGTGGAGCTAGGCTTCACAAACTGTGTTTCAAGATTTCTGTGTTCAGGATTTAGTGATTAGCATAAACCCACCCCTGCTGCTGTAGAGGTATAAATACATTCAGCGCACACTACTACTACTACAGTCTACAGTTAGCCAGTTAGCTGAGTTAGCCGCCGAGCTAGCAGCTGAGTTAGCCGCCGAGCTAGCAGCTGAGTTAGCAGCAGAAAGCTCTCAGACATAGCGTCCATGTTTCGGGACTTTGATTGACAGGTGACACTTGGTAGGGGGCGGAGTTTCAGCGAACTCGGTGGGCACTTGTTTGGGAGCAGAGAAAGAGGCTTTGAAGCTTAATTTTATATATTTGGTGATTTTTTTAATCATTCAAATTTGGCAGGGTGGTTAACAACACACTTTTCTGTGGTATGTCAAACTCAGAACACATATGTATTCTTACTTTACACGGATTTAAGAGTCTAAGAAAAGAAGGTTTGAAGTTTTCTTGTTCTTTTTTTTAGTGTTACACAACTAATAGAGTGAAATCTATGAATACCTTTCTAGTAGGGTCTGAAGTAGTGTGCTGTTATCCCCATATTTAAACAATTATCACAACCCCTTTCCATTGATTGAATGATGTATAATAGCATTACTGTAACAATTGTGTGCTTTAAGGTAATAGAATGCATAGATGCATTTATGTTTCTGAACAAACACCCTCACTTTATGTCAGTTTGTTTCTGTTGTTCCCTTTTCTGTATCACACACTCCGGTCCTCTACTGAAATCTGCATATTCCTCTTACTGGGTCACCATTCAGTTCAGGGGAACCAATCAAATGAGTCCACTGAACGATTAATTAATCTTAATTGGCAGATGACGAGGAGTATTTGAAAGTGATGCCCCAGCGGGATGGCCCCACCACCTCTGCTCCCCAGTGAATGCCACCCCCGTTTGATCTGCGCTAATCTAATTAACACTTTAACAGGAACACCTGGGCTCTTCACTGGAGGATCTGTAGCTGCTGTCACGCACACACACACACACACACACACACCAAACACAAACACACACACACATGGGCATGCATACTCACCATGCATGCTTCCCAGATGGGCCTTTGATAGCTCTGATGGTGGCAGGCTCAGGATGATGATTGCACTTAACTCAAACACTCTCTCACACTCAGAGACACACAGGACGACACTTGTACACATCTGCACACACCCGTGTACAAAATGTATGTTTTCCGCTCATAGTATGGGGGTATGTGGTAATAGGGGACTATTTCAGTCCCCAATATACATCTAACTGCTCGCTAAATGACGCAATTAGACTGTGGTCTGATGGTCTACCTGATTAGATTAGCCCCGGATTGGCCTTTCTGCTCCAGCTCACCGCCGCCTTAAACCCAACCTTGACCCCAATTAGCCCCACACTCATCAGAGAGAGCTGAGGGACACCGGTGCTGCAGCAGCTTATCATCCTGCTACTAATTGGCTTGATGAGGCGGGATAAATATGGTCAATGCTGCAATGTGAAGTCCCCTCCCCCATCATTATATACACACTGTAAAACAACAACCAAAAAAAAGGAAATGAAATGAAATGAGAAAAAAGGAGCAGAGAGGTGATGAGAGAGCAATTTGATTTCTTTGCATCACAATTGTAGCAAACACCAAAGAATAATCAGGCTTGTTTACTCAGCATTACATATTTTATTATAGTCAGTAAAACTGTGCCCCCCAATATGAGCAACTCAGTTGGGTACAGGGAATAATCTGCATCCATCGTCAATCAGAATGGGTCAAAATGCCTCAGCCATCACCATCACCTCTGTCTCTGGGTTAAACAGGGTCTGGATGCTATCCAACCGCAGTTAAAGATGCATCCCTTATTAAACCCACTGATGTTTAAAATAACATTTAACCACCTACACCAGTCATCTCAAAGAGCAAGAGAGCATGCAGAGAAAAGTGATACTGACACTAACTTTATGTGATGATAATGTAGCATAATTATGTGCAATTCTATGCTCGAGCAGTGATGTGTATCGGTGGTGGCTGGTGACTCAAAACATTTGGGAGGACAGGAGAAAAATCAACCCACGTTCTCATGTGGTGTTTCATAATGTTTGAAAAACTGACACTGAGCTATGAATATTTACCTTTTCTTGAGATTTTGTTCACAAGGCAGAATGGCTGTTGTCATCAGGCACATGGACCCCTAACCAAAAACAGAGGGGTAATAAATGCATGGCACACATACAGGAAGGCCAGAAATGAAAATCTATTACTTTTAAATGCAAACAATTCATGATGGTTGTGCCCTGAGAGGGAAATGAAGGGAAGATGAAATCTTACATACTCGTCTATTTCACAGTCTGTCGCTGCTTGCTTTTGTTAGTTTTATAATAATAATAATGATATGGCAGATCTAGAACAAATATGTTAAAATGTTGCAGCATCCTCTTCATACCTTTTTGTTTTCTAATACATTTTAAATAGGCTGGTTGATTTTAAACCACATAAGCAACATCTGAACCATGCACTCATTTGTGAAGCCCATTATGCCGCACTTCAGCAACCTCTCATCAAAGATGATGTTTTCTAGATGTGTCTTAAGACAGTTTGTTCAGATCTGGGCCTTTTGCATTCAGGCTGGGCCTCCAGAAACCGACAGAGTCCCTCCATGGGTCCAGCAGTGAGTAGCTGTCTACTGCCTCCATCAGTATTGTATTCTGGTTGTTGATTGGTTAGGAATGACATCATCAGCTAAAACATCATTTTGAATGGTTTGGCCAATAACAATAACTCTTGACTGTTCAATCATTTTGATTAGAATTGCAATAATGGATATTTACCAAAGAAGGGAGAAGAAGATAGAATAATTGAATCAATGATACTGAGATTTGGTCACTGTTTATTTCAACCAGCCTCTTCTGATGTGTATGGATCTACAGTTGTACACTTGAGCCTCTCTAAACAGTGACACCCAGAGTGTGTCACCTTCATACGTGAAGTGGAAACTTATTTAGGTGTCATACATCACTTTATGTACAGGCAGTGTACAGAAAATGTGAGTAAGATATAAATGAAGGCTTGAGAAGTTCAGGTTGAGATGTTGGACTACATGTGAGATGTGTGACTTAAGTGTCATTGAAGTTGATTGTTACCACATCTCACAAACAAGCAGGGGTTAGCTTTTTTTACATTTTTTTATTGTTTGCCAGGATTCATGAAATAAACACACACAGCTCCAGAATAAAAGAGCCTCATTGATGAGAGCGAGAGCATGGAAAGACTCATTGAAAAGTGAAACAGTTGGAGGACAAACAACAGCTCAGATGTAATTCTCCACAGTGTGTTACACAGCACTTGTCAAACGTTGAAGCAGATGGGCTCTAGCAGATGTAATTTTGAGCCCTGTCAAAGAAGAGAAAGATGATAAAACCAAAGTGAGCACATCAACCCCAAAGTGGAGTGAAAAACAATGCAGGGCTGGATCCTTGTGTCTCTTGTGACTTTCTGATGGATGTATCAGAATTTGTCTTAAACGTATATATTTTTATCCCAACATATAAGACTTGGGAGGGTTTCCTTTACCTTTGAACTATTTTATAGCCAATAAAAGCGTGAATGATTGTGAAAGTTGCCACTACCTTCTATAATGATGTATGCAAAACTGTTCAGTAACATGTTAGCAACATGGGCAAACATCCAATATACATATTTAATCCACACAGGCTTTGCTATTTGCATTAGAAAAAAATGAAAACGTGGATAACTGCCTTATGTCTCTGACCATATGGTTTTGGATGATATCTGCTGTGCTGTATTGATTCCTGAGACCATCCATCTATCTTTTCTAGTAGGAATTTGTCCTTGTCATGGTCTCGTGGGGCGAGAGACAATCCCAGCATACATTTGGCCTAAGGCAGAGAAATACTGTGGACAGGTTGCTGGTCTATCACAGTGGTATTTACTGTATGTTGCAGGGTACTAATGAGATCATATTTTACCCTGTAGGTTGGATCAATACGTCACTCTTTCCCATGTTGTAAGTGTTCAAGAAGGGCTAAGGAAGAAACTGTACCATCTCAGTGAACACACGTCATCCTCCATAGTGCCCTATAGGCCTGGGTTTCACTACTGGATACCTTTTAAGATATCGACTGATGCAAATCGATACCAAGTAGTATTGAAACGTCTCCCGTCAAACGATACCTGCAATCCATCCTTTTTGCACCCAGATCTAGAAAATATGACTTAGCACAGAAGCAGCCAAGATGCCACCTAAATGCTCTAAAGCAGGGGTGTCAAACATGCGGCCCGTGGGCCAGAACCGGCCCGCCGAGGGGTCCACTTCGGCTCACTTTCCTCCCTGTCTTTTTTTCCTTCCTTCCTTCCATCTGTCCTTCCTTCCTTCCTTCCTTCCTTCCATCTGTCCTTCCTGTCTTCTTTTCTTTCCTTCCACCCATCCTTCTATCTTTCCTTTCTCCCTTTCATCTTTCCTCCCTGTATTCTTTTCCAACCTTTCCTTTCTTTTCTTTCTTCCTTCCTCACTTTTATTCTTTCCTTCCTTCCACCTGTCCTTTCTTCCTTCTCCTTATCTTTCCTTCTCACCTTCCTTCCTTTCTGCCTTCCTTCCTTTTGTCCTTCCTCTCTTCCTTCCTCCCTTCCTTCCTCCCCTCCTTCCTTCCATCTTTTTAATGGTCCGGCCCACATGAGATCAAATTGAATGAAAATGAGTTTGACACCCCTGCTCTAAAGTGTGTCTACACTACACGCATGTTACACCAGATAAAAGAAGTGCACTAAATGTAGAATGGGTATAGAATGAAGGACTCAACTGGTATGGGTATCAGTTTAAGGGTACTTGGATTGGTACTGGTATCGTCATTTTTTTAAACAATCCCCAGCCCTAGTGCCTTATCTCAGTATTACACACCATCTTTACAATTATGTGCATGTGTGGCTAAAACAAAACCAACCCTAAATGAACTGGAATATTTCTAATATAATATAGGACTCTCTAATATCACACATCTAATACAAGATAAACAAAGGAAGAAAGAATAGACATCATCTTCCTTTAAAAAATAAAAAGCTTAGGTTAAAAGAAGGGGAGGATGAGAGATGAAATCAGGGGAGAGAAGAAGTAGAAGTAGAAGAAAGAGAGAAATATACTACTACTTGACAGTCCTTTGAGCATCAGCCGTGGGGGAAAACTGGGACATGTTTCACTTGAACGCATGTTGAATTGCTCTCTGTGTTGTGGAGTTTCTCTCCAGCTGAATCAATTTGAACTATTCAGTTTGTTCTCTGTAGAGAAGGAATGAAATCATGGTAGCTTGACACTGGTGTTAGTCAAGTTCATACTGCCAAAGTACTGTGTACTGTGCTCCTGGATCTTCTGCTGCAGTAACACACACACACACACACACACACACACACACGCACACACACCCACACACCCACTCACAGTGTAATCCTACCTCAATGGCTCAATTATTAATATTGTTGTTTTTTATTATATTTGATTTTAAATGTCTCTTTTTTGTTTTATTTTGTAAGGATGCAGTGTGCACAGTCTAGATTATTTAATGAACCCATGTGGAAGGTTCAGAAAAATGTGTTTTGATTCAATCAAACAAAGATATGATTAGATTAGAATTCTTTCAGTAGTAATTTGATGACTTATCCTGTTTTGTGATTTGAATAAACATGATCCCACTCACTTACCCTACTGGGTCATGAGAGAATCAGTCAGGCTTCAAGTTATGATTCCACCAGTGGTTTGAACCAATCAGCATCTTGTGAGGATTCTCTCGTGATCTCACAAATCCAGCTGCCTTGCAAGGTAAGACGGTGATAGACAAATGGTTCATTCAATCGCCTGCCAAGTATTTTCTGAAACTGCCTGCCCTTTTCCAAACAGTTTCCAGACCACAGAACAACTTCTCACTGTGTAACAAACCATCTGGCATGAGGATACCCACTCATTTGGCTTGCAAAAGGCTCTATTGGAACAATGCTTTTTATGCTCCTGTGATAAACTGGCAGATGAGAAACTACATCATAAACAATAGATTACAAGAATGGGATTTCAAAGGGATTCAAGACTTTCTCTCTCTACTGCTCATCTGCATTCTGAACACAATTTATTATCATTGCCCTCTATGTATTAAAGAACCACCTCAATACATCCTGTGGGTGTGTAGTGAGGAATATCAGCTGCAAAACTGCCTTAAAAAGGTGTTATTTTGAAACAATAAGCAGAAAGTAGGGCACATTCTTTCAAGCATTATTTCAAGTTTCCCGCCCACATCTGCTCAAGGAGGTCATTTTGGAAAAAAACTGACAAAGGCTTCACTTCTTCAGAGGAGAAAGTGAGTTAAACTCAATGCTTATATTTTAAAAAGACAATGGGTTTTCTGCTTTGCTCTGGTAGCACTACAGAACAGATAATAGACACATTATTGTGCAGTTCATGGCAGACACTTCAAATACTAGCTATATTATTTTTCAGACTGCAACTGAAGAGCTGCTGCCAAGAGAAGCCAAAGAGCAGTAGCAGAAGTAGAAATGTAAGCATGAAGACAGGCAGCTCCACTGTCTGTGGAGGAAGGCAAGAACAAAACAGGGTAACACTGACTTTCAGTGTGTGAAAGTAGAGGTCTAGTGTGTCAGACAGAGAGTCCCCACAATGATTCTTCTCAAAGATGGGTTTTTCATTAAAAGAGAGGGCAAACACAGTAGTTAACCACTCTTAAACCATGGCCCTCTGACCCCATTCCCTTCTCAGGAAAAACAACAAAAAAACATACTACCAGCCTGATTTACTGCTACTGGCTGGTGAAACAAAAATCAGGATGTTAGTCCAGCCTTATGGTGGCGGCTGTGGCTCAGGAGGTAGAGCGGGTCGCCCACCAATTGAAAGATCTGTTATTTGATTCCCGGCTCCTCCAGTCCACACGTTGATGGGTCCTTGGGCAAGATACTTAAGATAAGTCTGTGTAAAGTAAGAATAAATATGTGTTCTGAGTTTGACATACCACAGAAAAGTGTGTTGTTAATTAAGCTTCAAAGTTAAAACTCAGCTGCTAGCTCGGCGACTAACTCAGCTGCTAGCTTGGCGGCTAGCTTGGCAGTTTACTCGGCGGCTAACTGACTAACTGTAGACTGTAGTAGTAGTAGTGTGTGCTGAATGTATTTATACTTCTACAGCAGCAGGGGCGGGTGTATGCCAATCACCTACGCGTTACGTGGGCGGTGATTTTCAGATCCGCCCACTAAATCTACAAAAATACATTTATGACCTATTTAATAGAAAATGTTTGATTTCACTTTACATTATCTTTAACCCCAAATTGCTCCCAGTGGCCATGCCAATGGTGAATGAATGTGTGTGTGAATGTTAGTTTCCTCCTGATGAGCAGGTTGGCACCCTGCGTGGTATTCCCTATCATCAGTGTATGAATGTGTGAATGTGTCATGTAGTGTAAAAGTGCTTTGAGTGGTCAAAAAGACACAATCCATCAACCATTACCATTTAGCAGTGCAACAATCAAAGAGCTCAGACTCAGACAGTGAGGGTTATCACCAAATCAAAAACCAGCTAATTTCATAAGCAAAATGTGAATCCTCTTCATGAATAATCGCATCATCACTCAAGATGTGTGAGCACTTCAGCGCTCACAGCCGAGTAACCATTAGAGACAGACACTGACCTTAGTTTGATCCTTTCATCCAGAGGTGTCACATGTAATAGCTGCAGTTGAAATGCGTCTCAAATGCCTCAAAGGTGTTCTGCTCTGGTGAATGTCTTCCTTTGCCAATTAACTCCCAATTTTTCATTAAAAGTTCAGCTTTAAAATGGAGTGGATAATAAATTTGCAACAATGTCCACCTCAGTAGTGTTACTCTGAGCTTCTATTTTAAATTAACAAGCTAGCTAGCTAGTTAATCTGCTTTTTTCCCAGTAGCTTGTGATTCGTGTTCTCCATGCTGGGCCAAATTTGTCATAAAGTAAGTGATAAAAAAAAGCCAACCCATTTATAAGGAAGATGTGATGTGGTCAAGTTTAATGTCATTTGAAATGAGTCTCTTTTTGAATGAGTATTGCTCAGGCCTCTACATTTATAGCTGGATCACTCATCACTGAGCTGAAGCATAGGATATTCTTGATAAACATGAGCAAATAATATGCTGTATCCCCATCCAAATATTGAAATGAATATAGCTTGTGTAAGACTACGGCTGGCTCACCTACAGTAGCCGTAGCCATGCCTTCACTGCCAACACAATAAACATTTCCTTTTTTAACTAACATGATATAATTGGCAACAAACCTGCCTGTTTGTGTCACAGCACTGATTAAGGTACAGTGCCTCAGTCAAATAAATCTAACTGAATATCAAGAGCTACTTGAGATGAGGAACAAGAAGATTTATAGCGTTTGGTAGTTTTACAACCTTCGACAAAATTTGAAAGGCGTTAAAAATGATTAACTTGTGTTTTAAAGCCTTGGGCTTGCTTCCTGAAAGAATATTAGAAATGGCTCTTGTGTCAAATCCATGAAATTATGTTTTAGTCATTTTGGATCTTGTCCCATTTACATATTTAATCTTGCACACAGTTACTCTGCTGCACAATATATATTATTGTAGTGCTTTTCGGTCTTAGGTGAATGAGTTGATAGTTAGAGTCGTGTCACTGGTCATTAATCACCTGTTAAACCTGTACTTCACACAGGTATGCTACATGAGATTTCTATTATGTTCACTTATGTATACAGGGTCTATCTGTTTCTATTACTACTGCCTGGAAACTAGATCTTCTGGAAAAGAAATGTGTTATAATAAACTAAAAAAAAATAGATGAATTGAGAAAACATGCAAAATGATAGCCTAGTGAATAAAAAGAAAATCAAACCTGATCTTTGCAGATCTGTTGCTTGGCTTACAATCATTTTAAATTAAAAGGAGCATGAATTACAATAAACATTACAGGTTGCATTTCCCCAGCAAGTCTCACTTCATTTGCATCTTAATTTGCATCTGGAACTTCTAAAAACCTAATTTTCCAGGTGTGAGTCAACTCTAATCCATACAGTTTCAAATGAAATGAAACATGAACTTGAACCCAAACAGTAGGCTTTTATGTATTAACCATGACAACGTGACAAATCACTGAGATCGGCAGTTGGTGTGACCAAATTGGCTGTTATTTAGATTTCTGATGAACTCACAGTAATTGTATGTAAACAAGCTGTATTATGGTGCTTTTCCACTACACAGTTAGAGCACGACTCGACTCGAGTTTTTTTGTGTTTCCACTAGGGATAGTACCTGGTACCTGCTACTTTTTTAGTACCTGCTCTGCTGAGGTTCCAAGTGAGCTGAGCCGATACTAAATGTGACGTCAACAGTCTGCCGGCCACTGATTGGTCAGAAGAGTTGTCACTGGAAGAGTCATGAGCCGTCCCACACAAGAATCAAACCCGGCATTTTTAAATACCAACAACAGTGTTACAGCCATACGGCTCAATTTTCTAGCTTTGTGTGTGACAGAAAGCCACATACAGCAGCAAGTACACCATCGCCTCCATGTCCTCCATTGTTTATGTCACAGCAGTTTCGTGGAGCCGTGCTATGACGACCCCGCCCACGTTGAGTAGGTAACTTTTTGTAATGGAAAAGGTCGTTCCGACGGTCGAGGCGAGTCGAGTCTTGCTGGAACTGTGTAGTGGAAAAGCACCATTAGTATCCCAGAGAGAGTCTTTGAGTTGAATCAGTGCTGTGCATTAAATCATTCAAATGGGGAATAGAAGTGAAATTCTACTTTTACAGCTGATGGAGCAAAAACAGAGGCTGAACTTAGGGGCTGTATTAAGGGTCAGTACAACTTAGATAAGGAGTTTTTAAGTGTAAATGACTTGAAAATATTCTAATTGTACCCTACAATGAGAATATAAAACTTGAAATGCACATGATACTTTCCCTTTAATGCCACTGTGTTTGATCTGTGCTCTCTCCACAATGTTTACACCACACTCACATCTGAAGAGCTATATCTGCAAATTATGATGCTGTTTGTAATGGGCTGGCTGGAGAATTCTTCACGTACACTGACATCAAGATAATATAAAACTTTCATAGTGATTGCTTCTTCTCGTTTGTGTTTCTAGTCTTCAAATAAAAAGGCTTTTAAGTGGTGAGCATCATAAAGTAACACGTACACAAAGAGGTTGCAGGATGGATGACTGATAATGGGAAAGAGACGCCTTAGGTTAAAAAGCTTGACCAATCATGTCTGAGTCATGCATCATCTTTTTTTTTTTTTTTTTTTTGGAGCAGTGATGTCCCTGGGGGGGGACTCCAAGTTTGAAAAATGGTCTTTATAGAAGCATGACACTGTGAGAAAACAGAATCAAGCAGCAGAGATTCAGTCCTTCAATATAATGCTGTATCAGTGTGTTCAACACCAAGGCTGGATCATCTCATTCTTATGGTCCATTAACTGCTCTCTCATTTGTATGCAGCCAGGTTACTTATAAATGATGGAGGCTCAAGTCTAGATAATAGCCTGTGAATTCTACCAATGAGATTTCAGGTAAATCCAGTGCAGTAAAATAGTCTAGGTTGCTCCACATGTTTCTTAAACTACAGAGATGAGTAATCCACCTATTATTATGTTCCTTTATATGCTGCATCATAGTTAGAAGAAACATGGTCATGTGATCAGTCTGGAGTCACATGCCTGAGGATGCAAGCCAAGTGTGAAAAGTTGAAATTGGGAATCATGTTAAAAAAACCCAATACATCCTTGTTTGAAAAGAGATAGCAATAAGTAAAAAAAATGTTGTTAAATATTGTGTCAACCATGTCGAAACACAGCCTTTTAATATCTAAAAAAAAATCTTACTCATTACACAGAGAAGATTGTTTTTTAATGTCAGGTGTGGAAAAGGACCTTTGGGTATTTCACAGCTGACAACCTTTTACATCATGCTCCTTCTGTTCTGCACATGTAAGACTGAAGAATAATTAATGCCCTTTCATTAATTTTCCATTTAATATTACTTTTGAGTTCAATTTAAAGAGTCTGTGGCAAAGCGGTAGAACTACGCTTGCAGTCTTGTGCAATGATTCTTCTTTTTAATTCTCCTCAAGTCTGGTTTTTAAATGTATTCATTTTAATTCATTAATACATTTGAGCCCTGTGTTTTTTATCTATTCAAATTTACACAGAGATTAATGTGATCTCACTGTATTAATTCCTCTAAATGTCAAAGTCGAGTCACTACAACATTTCTTTTTCTCCATAAAAAAAAAATAGAAGATGATCTGGCACAATGCAGCAGCTATCAATATTTCAGTTTTGAACTGTATAGAATAAAGGAGTTATATATACATATAACTCTGTTATCAAAGTGTCACCCTCCCTCTACCGCCCACATATTTCTCTCTCTCCTCTGGGTGAATCCTAACCGTGCTTTAGATGATGAAAGAAATAGATCACATGCGTAGGTTGCAGTGGCCCAGATAAAGGCTTCACGTGGCTGCCGTCTGACTGTAATTAACTATTGTCAAAGTGATTAATCATATATCTATGGAGGTGAGTGCAGGAGGCTGCCACTGACCCAAGAGGTGAAGTACAACTAAAATGTTTGAGAGAGGGAGATGAAGAGTTTGGAGTCTAATAATTGTTAGTAACCACTTTTAATACATTCACATTACTCAGTTAAACATGAAGCTCTGTCTTTAATCCTAACATACTGGTAAGTGTAAAAACACCTCATGTTACCTCATGCACATTTCTGTTAGCCAGACGTTTCCTAATGTGATCCACAGTTAAATGCATCATTTTCTTATTTTCATGCAGCTGATACACATTGTTATACATACATATATTTATATATTTTAAAAAAAATAAAAATCAGCATTAAAAGATGTTGTTGTATTCTTCATATTCTATAAAATGTTCTGCTGGACCATACAGTAGAGATTTTAAACATCATTTAACCCTGTAAAGCCTGAACCATCAAGTAATTGCCAGAGAATTGGAGTTTATTGGACCTTCTGACAATTTATTTAAAAAATGTATTTTGCATAGGTGAGTTGTGTTTTGTATGATAATTCATACATCCATAGTGTTTTTATTCTTCAAACAAAAGCATATTAAATACAGCATTTCTTAAGCACTTATAAGTCCTGCATAAAGCTCATATCACCACCTACTAAACCTTTTGATGCGTGATGATGATTTACAGGTAAATGACCTTCTATACCTGCTGTATCTTAGTTCATACACACATTTTCAAAAGGAATTTACCTTCAAATAAACTACAAAGTATTTGTACAGGTCAACATTAAATTAGTTTATGTGTGCACTACATGTATCTGATGGACAGTACGTATCAAATGTGATTGACTGGGTGTTAACAGAGTGTAGAGACTAATTACGAGGCAGGATGTGAACATCATGTCAGCAGTAGCACTAGTTACAAAATGTCTATCAAACACACACACACACACACACACACACACACACACACACATCATGACTAGACTACCTTGCATTGACTAACTGTAGTGGTAATCAACCACCACATTCACACACACGCACACACACACACACACACACACCTGCTGCGCTCTACAGAGTCAACACCATGTTACAGTACTTGAAAGGGAAAGCACTCGTGTGATCCCAGCTGTAAACTGGTTTTACCCCGTCGATACTGAGATCTGCATCTCGCTGAGTGCTTCTTTCAATCTGGGCCTGCACCCCACTAAGCACAGCAACACAGACAGCACGCCATTACCTAATTAGATGTCTACTCTACTGTCTAGCCTTACCCCCCACTAAAAGTTCAGAGCATTTGGCAACAGGACAGGTATGCTTAAGATCAAAGAGGTGAAACTGGAGGGAGTGCATAGCTAGTTCTATATAATATTCATGTCCTCTGGGATGTCACTCAAGATATTTTTGTTTTTTTCATCAGTTTCTAGTGGTAGAGATGAGATCAGCTGATGCTTTTAGTCCTACATATTGATAAATATGACTATAACAGTTCCCCAGTCTTCACAGGGATACATAGGCAAACAGTATGAATGGGTTTTGACAATGATGGATGGAAACACTATTGCGCAAGAGTCTCAGTTGATCCGCCCACCCAACACCCAAAACAGCCATACATTAGAGTGCAAACAAAAGTCTGTACCAAGAAGATTAGATTAAAAAAATAAAAAAAGGAATGG
This sequence comes from Scomber japonicus, assembly GCF_027409825.1. Lineage (NCBI taxonomy): Eukaryota > Metazoa > Chordata > Actinopteri > Scombriformes > Scombridae > Scomber > Scomber japonicus. The sequence goes on along the minus strand of NC_070582.1, from coordinate 31,699,055 downwards.
ACCCAATTTGAGAACCTACAATTTAATAGTTGCATAATGAGACATGAGACTGTCTTTTCAATACCAAGGACAAATGGAAATGTATGAATTGTGGAGAGAGAGAGAAAAAAAGCTCTCCACCTGGGGGAAAAAAAAAGGACGAAGCAAAGAAAGATGAAGGAGATGAAGGTGTAAAGGTGAGAGGAATAATGTTGCTCTTGTAGAAATACTGTCACTAGTGGGTTTTCATATAACTCCAGTTAGGCTTTTTTTTTTTTAAGCCTTTTTATGGATGTCATCATTTCTCTAAGCATTTGAAAAGAGTGCCTGAAGAATAGCCAGTGGTTTCTTTTTTTTTTTGGTGCTGAGAGCAAGCACCTAGTGAAGAGCCAAAGGGGGGAGAACAAAGCACCCACTGCCAATTTGATTATAATATCACACCTTTTCAGAGAGTTAATGCGGTGTCTCAGATGTCAGGCCGCTGTCTTTCTCTTCCCATTCTGTTCTTTTCCTTTTTCACACTTATCCCACTCCTCTCTCTCTTTCTCTCTCTCTCTCTCTTTCTCTCTCTCTCTCTCTCTCTCTCTCTCTCTCTCTCTCTCTCTCTCTCTCTCTCTCTCTCTCTCCCTCCCTTACTCTCATCCTCTCCTTTTGCTTTGTGCCAGGGATCAGCCCTTACTCGAGGGGGCTTTTGATGAAATCCTTTCAAGGCAGAATGTGACGGTCTGAAATGTCACTCTCAGATCAGATGTCTCTGAAACAAGGCCTGTCATATCATTCGCTACACTCCTCTTCATTAGCTCTCTGTTCTGTTTCACGTCAGCTTTCGCAAACACGATGAAATCACTTGTGGCTTTCTTAAGTTTTTCTCCCACTTATGTTCTACAAAGAAAGTGATACGGAGCGTTGGAAAGAAGGTGATGCTGCTCTTAAGCGGATATAGAGATTCCTTTCACTCTGACATCTTAGTGTAAGAGTTCACCAAAGATTACGTTTGCTGCCTTTACTTAGTCAATCAATATACACTACATTAAAATACAAGCTAGGTTTGTGTGTTTAAAAACAGGAAACATCTGTAAGGGATTTGGGTGTGTTGTTTCAGTCTGACTCCCAATTCCATAAGTCCATTGACGACTCATTTTTTCGAGAAAACCAATCTACAACAGGTGCTGTCAAATATCTCAACAACTATTGACTGGATCACTATATGAAAATTGTTACAGGTACTCATGGTCCTCAGAGGATTCATGCTAATGACTTAGATGATCCTCTGATGTTTCCTCTAGTGCCAAAGGCAAGTCATAGGTTTCACTTCACTAGGGAAATATACATATAGTTCCTGGTCAATGTATCTTAATGACTTTGGTATTCCCCTGATTTTTTTTTTCCTGCACTGTTCAGGATGAGATTTGTGGTTTTATGTGAAATCTCTATAGTAGGGGTGTCAAACATACGGCCCACTGGCCAGAACCGGGCCACCGAAGGGTCCAATCTGGCCCACTGGATAACTTTTCAGAAAAGTAATTCCATTTTTTCTGTTGCTTCAGAGGTTTTTTTCCCCATCCTGACCAGAATACAACTCTCTGAAAAAACAATGAATAGATATTGTGGTCATATTTAAACCATTCATATATTAAACATGTGAAAAATGCTTCTGTGCACAACAGAGACATAATGTTGTTAAAATTGCACTCATTTTTCACAGTAAATAGATGGTTTAATATAGTAAAGTTATACTATTATATATTATTTATAGATGATCAGGCAGTGGTTTACTGGTCTGGCCCACTTGAGATCAAACAGCCTGGATGTGGCCCCTGAACTAAAAGTAGTTTGGCACCTCTGCTCTATAGAATTAACCATTTAACTTTCCATGTAGTGTCATCATCATGTCATTTTTCAATCTTTTTTAAATACCTGCAAAATGAATGAATATCCCATCATTCTCAGCTGTACAGAGCATGCTAACACGCTAAACACACGTCAGTATCATTATTGTAAGGATGGGAAATTAATTAGCATTAGGCTTGCAAAACCACCAGTTTATTTCTTTACAAATGTTATTAATTTCTCATCACGTTAAATTATTTCACACCTCAGTTTCATGAAATGAAAACTTATCTACAATATTATCCCACTTTATTTTAATAAGTGATAATATTATTCTGTGCTGTACTACTCCTCTGGTATTAAGAGAATAAAGTATAGAGAGAAACAGAATAAAGAGAGAGTATGAGCTTGACCAGAAATGTTTTCTATACTCATGAACATGCTGCCAATCATTCATTCTTTTCTATAAAAAAAGCTAAATGCTACCTTTTCAGCTGTCTATAACATAACTGCTGCAAAGTTTAATCAAGCGTTCCCACACAAATTAACTTGAGCTTGTAAAATGAAGGGGATGACTGAGACGAAGTTTTCTGACACCTGGAGGGAAAATTCCCTGTTGCTGTAACTCTAGCCCAGAGTGAATGTGAACATCTTTTCTTGGCCAGGTACTGCCAGGGAGTTTTATAATTGAGTTGAGACTCAGGAAATACTCATTAAGACGTTGTCAGTTGCCAGAGGAGGCCACGCTCAATGTGTTTAGACACCACTGAGACTGCAGCTATCCCAGAGCCCTGCTCTTCTCCAGCTGTAGGCCAAAAGTGTACGTCTGTATGCAGGTGTGTGTGTGTGTGTGTGTGTGTGTGTGTGTGCGTGTGTGTGTGTGTGTGTGTGTGTGTGTGTGTGTGTGTGTGTGTGTATTCATGTGTGATTGTATGCATGAGTTTATTAAAGTCTCAGGTCCGTGGAGCACCATCTGCCTGCACGGTGTTTGATGGAGCAGGAGCTGGTTGTGAGGGACACCCCTGTCACCCACTATGTGTGACAAACTGTTGATAGAAACACCTGTTTATTGTCTTGCTCTTTCCACAATCTCCCCTGGAACAGCTGCTTGAATGGATAGAGTTTTACTTGCCTCTAGGCTGCTAATTTCCACTCTATATAAAAGTCCCCACTAAATAAAAGCTGGCAGTTGAAAGCATTCAAATGGTGTTGTGTTCTGGTTTGGTTAACTTGACATTTATAGGATTTTATGTTACATGTACTGTAACTTGGTATGCTGAGTTTAGTGTAAATGATGTAAGGATCTCAACTCACTTTACCTTCAAAGGTCTACTCTCCATCAATAAAAAAGAAAAATGTGACTTTGACACTGAAGATGTTGTCCCTAAGTGTCCACACATTATATAGCTCCTAACCTCAATATGTCATTTCAGTGAATAGTCTTTGATTTTGTCTAAGCTCTAGTTGATGTGATAATTAAAACGAGCCTCAAGGTGTCTGGCCATTGATCGTTTGATCTCCTCCTGCCTGCCTCAGATGAAATTGATTAGAACACTATCTGTGATGAGGACAGGCAAACATGGAACCGACCCGCTCTCATTCCCAGGTTTCCAAATCCTGCCTCTGATATTGATCCACCAGGGATCTTTACATACCACGCTTTCAACTCACTCCAGTGTAAACCAATCTGTGTTATTCTTAGACACCATTGTTCAACGTATAGTATCACAGCAGTTTATGAAATTTCTATTGGAAAGTTTGTATCCACACAAACTGTTTACATGTCACTGTTAAAGAATTATGATATGTTATGGTATGACAATGCTTACATACTGTTCAGGGTCCAATTTGATCAGTTTTTTACATTTTAGAGCTGTTAAACCACATACACATTTCCTTTAGCCAGCCAGTTCCTAATGTGACTCACAGTATATAACAATGGAAATGAAATGCAACATGTTGTATTCATCATCCTGGACCATAAAATAGTGACTGACTTCTTTTCTATGAGATTAATGAAACAGAAGAAGGATTTATCCCACATCCTTCCTGCTGTTTTATTCTTCTTTTCCTGGCGTGTACGGAAGTTAATTAATGACAAAATTATGTTTTATGCTTCCACTTTTCCTGGTATGTATGGAAGTTAATTATCCAATCAAACATAAGGATTAATGTAGTATATATAATGACTGATGGGGAGCTTATGAATGTGAATAGGTGTAGAAACTAATTATGAGTCATAATATGAGCAGTATGTGAGGGTTAAGGTCTGGTTAGGCTTAGGCACAAAAACACTTGGTTGCAGTTAGCAAAAGATCATGGTTTGGGTTAAAATGACAACTTGAAACATGGTTTCTGTGGACTTCGTCACCATGGCAACAGTAAACACCACAACAATGGTCATTACAGTTTTTATAAAAATGTCCCTCATATGTGATTTATTGTTACGGTACTTAGAACATGTTGTCTTGTTATAACACACCACACAAACCCTACTTTACCTCCCTCTCTTCTCCCACACAATGAAGACTCTAATCTCACTCAATTGTCCCTCCTTACAGTCAATGTGGCAACGCATTGTGCCTAAATGTAGCCAATCATAACATAATGGTGATGGGATTAATCTGTAGATGCTCCAGTTTAACCCTTACATACTGCTCATATATAGTCTCTACACCAACTGTCAGTCATTAATAAATGTTTGACTAGTCCTTAATGAAAAATGTATTCTATTTATTAATAGAAAAAAAGACATTTACAATGACTATCTTATGATCCAGGACAACATTTCATAGAATATGAAGAATTTAACATGTTTGAATATTGATTTTTGAATTTTCTGATAAAAAGTCAAATTTGGATATTTTTGTACACAAAAATGTGTATCAGCTGCACAGAAATGAACAAAAAACATGCATGTTATTGCCATTGTTGAGTTGCATTAGGAAAGGTCCACCTAGATAAAATGTGTATATGGTGTTTTTACAGTTTTAATGTAATGTAAATGGGTTACATTTGAGCCTGAACAGTATATAAAGGTTAAGTTGAAAGCAAACTTCTCTATGGATGTCAGTTCTGAGCCATGACAAAGACCAAACTCCATTTTTCTGCAGCTGTTGATCACTTGTGGTCCGTACCAGCAGGTTAAGAGGAGTGAGGAGTCAGCAGTCAATGGTGGTATAAAACATTATAAAATAGGTTTTCCAACAGTTGTAAATCACTGTAACTCCAGAATATCCTTGATTATACAGTCATAACCACACACACATAAAAACATTAGGCTGATCCAGTAGTATGCAAGTTCAGCCGTGGGCAGATACACGCACAAAAACACTGACACACATGACCAAACACATAATTGCCTGGCAGATATAATAATCAGGTTGACTACCCAAGAGTAGACAGACCTGAGAGAACAATGTGAACACACTGGTGGGTTGAGGGTCATCAGAGTGTGTGTGTGTAGTAAATAGCAACGAATGAATGCAAGGGATGAATGCATTGCCATCTGTTATCTGAAATCACAAATAACATAGCACTAATATCACATTACCATAGAACATATTGCTTGCATCAACAAGGTAACGATGTAAAAAAAAAAAATAATTATATGGAGTTGAAATGAATCTTTCCCTAGCTAACAAAACACTTTTACGAGTAGCTGGAACAGCCGTTTAATGTAACTACACTGTAAAACAGGCTCATCTGAAGCAGTGCCTCAGTGGCTATCAACTGGCCCATAAATGCCTTCCTATAGGCCGTTCACTTAGTGTGTTAAACAAGCTCCTAATGAAAAGACTGTATTCTCTTTACGACGTTGCTGCGAAAAAAAAAAAAAAAAAACTAGGAAAAGTCAAGCATATATTTTTTTTGACTGTGTGTTTGTGTAGAGGTGTGTGTGTGTGTGTGTGTGTGTGTGTGTGTGTGTGTGTGTGTGTGTGTGTGTGTGTGTGTGTGTGTGTGTGTGTGTGTGTGTGTGTGTGTGTGTGTGTGTGTAGAGGTGTGTGTATTCTAGCTGTACTGTTTTGTACCAGGGGGTCGACGAAAGAAGCAGACATGCGCTCAGAGCTAGAGGTGAATCTACGATGCAGGCGGGAGCTCCAGCAGCATTTTCAGTGAGACAGATGGATGAAGTTTATTCAGTGTGTGACAGTTAACACCCCCCCAACCCCCAACCCCCAACCCCCCCAAGCAGGGAGAAAACACTGCAGCAGATAAATAAACGTTGGCTTTACCAGCCCTCTACCTTCTGTTATTTATTCACTAGAGTCAACATTTCTATTAGGCGTGACTTATGGCAACAAATGATTATTGCTGTTATGATTATTATGAATGCAATCCCCTCGCTGCAAGTATAAGACATTATGTTCAAGTTGTTATATACATTGTGATATAGATGCTGGCAGGCCACTTCAGTCATTATCCAGCTTCAGGAAAGTTACTTACTTCAAGGACAGATGCCTTAGCAAAGCAAGTTAGCATAGGAACATAGAATCATAAGACTCTTTTATTGATATTGACTTGGGTTTATTATTTATTCATGTTCAGCTTGTTATTTTACCTCTAATATTCAATGACAACAAAAACAACTAAAAACAAGTGTGAAGATTCTTAAAACACAGCAAAGACCTTTAGTAAACACTATGATTTGACATATTATACAGAGGAAAATGTGTGTCTAGAAACCTTGATCTTCCATGCCCCAAAGCATTGTGGGAAATGTGTGTAATAAAACAGCTTATGAAATCTTTCATATGGATCAGTGTAATACCTTGCATATTAGTTCTATGCTTACACTTTGATCCTGTGCTGCGTATAGCTCTAAGGAAACTTTCCTCTCTCTCGTTTTCATCCCCACTATCTGTTCTTACATGTATGAGTTTTGAAGTCTAACTGAAATGAAATAGCATGTGTCTGTCATTATCTGCTCTCTAAATCACTGTTTTGTGTTCTCTGTTAAAAAAAGAGACGTTTATATTTTAAAGTCTTTGGTTTCATGGTGACTCTCCTTAGTTTGTGTTATCTGCTCATGTAGCTGGAGGCATTATTACTGTACAGTGAGTTCAAGTAAATGTGGTGTTGGATCATATGCAGAGCAAACTGACAGCATCCTGCTACACAACACACTGAATCATTCACATTAGCTTTCCTGCTAAATGTTTCATGTGTACTTCATTACTTAAGTAGATGTTCCAGGTATCTATACTTTTCTTATTCATTCATTTTTCTGACGAGTAAGTACAGATAAATAGTATTTGAACACTATTTATCTGTACTTTCTACTCCTTACATTGTCAAAACAGGCTCGATACTTGTTTCAACCTCAGTGACTTTAGAAAATGAAGACATGACATGCAAATGAGTGATAGAAAACCCAACTTTTTTTTTTCTCTTGGTGTGTGCGCTCCGTGCATGTTAACGCTGACAGCCTTAATATTTCTATATATATGTCCAGTGATTTTTTTCTGCGCAGGTTGTTTACAAAACTTAACTTAAGTACATTTCAGAGCCTGTACTTTCTTACTTTTACTTAAGTAAAGGGTTACTTTAGTACAGAATGTGAGTACTTTAGACACCTCTGCCTGTCCCTTGTTTTACATGCAAGCAAACAAACCAGAAAAAGTCTACTATTAACTTCACTTTCAAGCTAATGTAGCTAATGTGGCTAATATAGCTAATTAGCTGTGCAGCTGTAGAACATTAAACAGCATGTTAGCATACCTGCAAATGTCACCAGTTTGGTCATGGCTCTTCAAACCCTTGTTAGCAACACACTGTGACTTTTAGCTATAGTTTATTTACTTTGTCTCTGCTCTGCATGGTGTAACAGCCTTCCAGCTAATGTCAATCAAACAAGCCTCTGACTGAGACAATCATACAACAAAGTTACTGAAATATCTAAACAAAAAAAAAACATTTTGACATTATATTTGACTACAAAGAGGAGATGATTAAATGGACTTTTAAAATATGGATTGTGGATCATTCTCTAGAGATAGCAAGTGTTTACCACAGCTTTTAACGCTGGTGTGTGAGCGTGAGTGTGCATATTTACACAGTGATTGGTTTTTATTCAGAGCCTATCCAGTCAATTTGATGGTAGGTTCAAGCCTCCAGTGAACTCTTACAAGAGCTTTCAGCCTTTTTTTTTTTTTTAAAGGGTCTTGGGGTAATGTAAAACATGATGATAAGTGTGAGCTTTTTCTTTGAGTGGATTAATTTAATCACTCACGTGGCAAATCATTCATATGATAATGATTTTTCCATGATTCAGCTCTCCAATAGATTCTTTAATATTCACAGGCTTAATTACTAAGGATATTTTACTGCAACTCTGTGACATTCACCCTCATGCATGAGCTACTGTGCCCTTGATTTTGTCATCCATACTTTTTAAAGTGGGACATGCAATGCTTTTCTGCCTCTAACTTTTCCTTTCCCTCCCTTGGTAGCACTCTGTTATTCTCAACTTCCTCTCCTTTTCTTCTATCTCCATCATTTCTTTATTTAGTTCTTCTGTTGATATTATGTGTATATATTATGTGTTATTTTGTGCACGTCCTTATAAGACTTTTCTAACTCTGTATCGCTGGGGTTTTTTGTTATTTTTCTAGACGCTGCCAACCACAACATATGAGTTAGAGATCGTGGCCAAGGACATGGCAGGAAGTGAGGTGGGCCTAACGGGAACAGCCACAGCTACCATTACCATCACAGACAAGAACGACCATGCCCCTGAGTTCACACATCCACTGGTGAGAAACCTCACTTTTTTTTTTTTTTACTTCTTCTGATCGGAAACACTTTCTTTTGAATCCCCTTGTCGTTCACATGTAGTTTCTACAGTAAAATGTTTGTTTACCACTCCAGAGTTCAGGGTCAGTTAGAGCTAGTAGCATTTTGTACAACTAATTGGATAGATTTTGTGGAGTGTGTCGTGAGCAGTGTGGAGGTTTTTTCTTCATCTAAAATGCACAGTGAGATCGACTTTAAGGTGTTTTTAACTAACTCGGTAGAGAGTATGTGAGTAACGTGAAAGCATTACTGAAACTTTGAGACTGACTGACAGATGGACTGTTCAAATGTTCACCAAATGTCAGTGCAGTCACACAAAACATCTGCTGGCAGGGGACGCCATAGAGGGGTGAAAAGTTTCTGACAGGGGCTCTAAAAAATAATTAGTTAATTTTTTTTAATCTGTCATCATTCGTCATTAATAGACATTCAAATATATTTTATTTCCACTGTACTCATTAAAAAAGGCTTTATTCTTCTTGTTTTTGGCATTACATTTAAAGTGTAAAAGACAGTCTAAAGCACTTTACTTATAGAGGTTAGCAGCTTGCATTAAATACTGAACTCCAGTGTATGCAGAATGTTGCATGTATGTCTGTACAGTGTTCTCACAGCTCAGTGTCAGTAGATATTGGACAGTTACTATTGGACTATAATAGAGTTGCAAGCATGCACAGGTAGAGTTATTTAAAGTTTTGAATGGGTCTGTTGTCCAGTGCCTAGTGGGTGGGCCCAATGGGATATTTTAGACCCAAAATCTCTGGCAGCAGCCCTTCCTGCAGGGTTGAGAAGTTTACATTAGAAATATAATAGGTTACAGATTACTAGTTACTCTATTGTAAATGTACAGTAATAAGTAATGTAACTATTTCAATTACTTCAAAGTAAACTCAACCTTTTGATTACTTTTCTAATTTTCTAACCAATGTTTTCAAGTTCAGGTGTTTTTCATGGATCCTGACATGATTTATAAAGGAGATCATTTCTTATAAAGCAACATTTATCTCTCATTTGATGTATCTATTTGTTCATGTAGATTTTGGAATATAAAGTAAAGATATTTGTCAAAAGATTTTTGAAAAAAGTCAAAAGTCAGACATGGGTTTAATTGGCAGTGTGACACCGTTTAATCCCATGTGTGCTCCAAATAAGCCCACATCATGATTTATTCATAAAATATTTTAAAAAAAATGGATTGATTAAAAACAGCAATATACTGTATGTATTCACTAACATGTTAAATATTTAAAAAATTAGCAAAATCTTAAAGGTGTGACTTCAGATGTAACCTCCTTTGTAATTAACATTTTCAGAAGAAACTTATAAGTTTCACATTTCTTCTCAGTAACTGTAGCATATAAATGATGTAACACCATTACATCTAACTACGTAGTCCTCAACACTAGTCACTCAGGGACACTTACACTACATGTACTACAATTAGCTGTAACTAAACTACATTCATATTTTGTGCTGCGTCAATTATTTCAACTACTTTTTGAGTCATGTTTTGTAGTTTAACTACTCAATTTACAAACTACAATTTTGGCCAATAATATGAAATATTTTTCATAAAGAACAGACCTATATAATATACATTTTATTTTACCATTATTGTGTTCCACAACTCTGAAAAAAGGCATGAATCATGTCATGACATGCTAACATGTGAAGACTGACTGATCTAGTCTACCTATTTTTTGTTGGCTGATTTATATTTCTGATTTATAAGTGGGTATTGGGGTAGGATTTACATTTCCTCTTTATATTACTCAACATGTCTATAGTGAATTTACAGTATGTTGACCAAAAATGTCAGCTTTTTTTTCTTTAAACAAATCAAACAGAGTTGAGAGGTATATTTCTGCTGGCATGTGACTTTTTTGTCGGCTGTTATATTTAGTGTCATATACACTACATGTTGATTTATTTAACGCTGAGTTAAATGAGTATAATAAGTTCTCCAGGGGTACAAATGGAGTTTGTTCAAACTACTGCCAGGCTGAACTACATGTAGTAGCTTCCCCAACACTGCCTGTAGCTTACTTTACATCACTGAACACCCACCTACTCATTTCATGTACTTGTGTGTTTAGACCCACTCAAAGACTCAGTACTCAGTGTGAACTTAAGCTTTCTTATATAAAAATATTTCTGTCCTTGTTTGCTGAAGGGATAGCCAAGTAAGGATCACAGGGTATATGCATGTGTGTGTGCAAAGAACATATATATGGCAAATGATAACACATGACATAATAACACATCTTGGTAACCAGGGTGATGTGGGTGCAAAGGCAAGATAAGGGAATCTGAGTGGGAGTAGACTTGTTGTGGTTCAGTGATGGTTTGTTTAGTCAGCAGTGCCTCAAGGCATTAGTGAAAAGCTAACAGAGTAAACCGCTGCCTGCCAGTCACGCTACAAAATAAAATGTACATGTGCAAAAAAAAAAAGAAGAAGAAAATAGCACACAATAAATTGCACCTATGGCCAAGTTTGTGATGAATTTGTCAAAAGCTGCCTCCATGGCTGTTTTCTTTCCCCCCCTTCATCCCTCCTTCTCACCTCTGGAGGTAAGAAAACACACACACATACATAAAAAAGAATGAGGTCTTGTAGGAAAAGCCCCTCCCCGTGCCTCAAGGTGCAGTTGTAACATTGAGTTGTGTGCTTCTTAATGGAAACGCCCAGAGCTGTTGTCAGGTTTGGAGACACATCATGCTTTGCCCCAACCAAAAGCTCCCCTACAGCCTTCCCATGATGCATTGGGGTTGTCAGGGGAGCTTGTAAGGAGTGCAGCTCAGATGTGAAATGTTACAGCTCAGAGGGCTTGGCAGGGCCGTGCAGAGTGCACCATGTCCGTGTCCCGGCTAATGTTCTCATTTCTCACAGGGAAGAGATCCGTTTAACGGCGTGGAGAAATGGAGCTTTTAAAAAACAAGTGTTTGAAAGCGTTAAGCTCCCTGTATAAATCCTCTACCCTTCACTCTCCCTGACCGCATCCAACCTGCCCGTGAATCTTCTATGACCTCACTGATGACCGCCATCATAGTGTGTTTGCCAGGTGCATATTTACACTGAGTTAGTGTCAGCAGGAGCTGTCCAGCTTTGACCATATAAATTATCCAACAGCATAATCAGGTCATTTCATTGTACTGTAAGAAATGTCCATAGAATTAACACCAAAATGCTGTAAAATCATGACATCTAAAAACTGTAAATGGAAAAACAATGGAGTGTTGTTAACTTTACAATAATATTTTATAAACTACTAAACCAAACAACTGTTCATTTTAAAGAAAGAATATGTAAAAACACCCAAAACAACATATTCCTTGGTAGAAATGACATATTAGTTTAGTTTAAATGCAGAAAAAGCAATACAATGCAGTTTAAATGACATTATTAACATTATTATATTATAACATATTATAACATATATATTTATCAGGTAGATTTTCGGGGGAATTTATAGAAAAATCAGTTAAATGTCTAATAATGAAGCTTTTTTTAGTTAAATAATGTTTGTTTGGTACTTTTCAGTGAAATTGAAAGATATTCTATTTACATTAAGCAACAACTGACGTAAATCTAACTGAGAACTGGTTTAATAGCATAATGGTCATGCTAATTCAGCAGAAACCTAATGGTGAATTTACCTGATTAAAATGTAATTGTACACATGTTTTAACTATTAAATGTACAGGTTGTTCTGTAAAGATGATTATAGTTTTGCTGTATTTTTTACAGAATTTTTCTGGCAACCACAGCTGTCAGTTTTTCCCGTAAAAACAGCATGGTCTCTTTTTTTTTTTTACAGCGTAGAACTTTCCAAAATCCTTTTCATTCAGAAGAACCTTGAGTTGTCTTTTTTTTTGAAGACATCCCCTCCTGCAGACCAGATGTAAGCTTTAAAAGTCTGTCTTCCAGCTTGTGAGCAGGACTCAAGCAGAGAAATAGAGAGAGAAACAGGAAAAGATGAGTAGAAACAGTTGGACAGAGAGAACAGAACAAGAATAAAACAAACACATGTTCTCAAATGGTACTTCTTCCTCTTATTATTCATTAAATCCACTGAAGCCGGATTTTATGAGTTGACATTTTGTCTGAATTCAGCGAACATAATCCCCATATACTGTAGGGTGCCTGTTTTTTTCTCTTAGACCTACCTACCTACCGCAGCTGTATGCAAACAGACAGCTATTCATAGTTAGTAAAGACTGTGCTTCAAACCACCACTCCTCTCCTGCAGATATCCTCAGATCAGCCAGCAGGGAATCTGTGCTGCTTTTCCTTTTTAATTCATCTTTCCACATTGAAGTTTGTTAAAGTTTTTGACTTCATGTAAAAAGAATTACAAAACAAGTGAACATCAGTTTGGTGCATTATGATTTTCTCTGAAAAATGCTTTTCATACAGCAGACATGCTCTTATTAGCTGCTGTCCTTGTTTTTAAGTGAGGGACAGGCATAAACATGTCAAGTGGAAAAGAAAAAAATCAGGTTTCAAACCACTTAATCGTGCTGATTTCTCTTTTTCCTTGTGTTTACTCTTAATTATCTGAAAGTGAAAGGATTTGGAGCTGCTCTACAAGTATGTTGACATTTATTTAGGATTCAGAGAGTAGTACTTAGGTAGCGTTCATTAGCCATTTTAAATGATTCCGCAATTTCAAATTGAATTGAAATGAGAGTTTTCCTCATACTGCCCTGCAAGCAAATAACAACTGTAATTATTCTTCAGCTACTGTGCAACATTTTCCTTTTTTTAAAGAGAATATACTTTTTAAAATGTGGTTTGAGTGAAAAACAAATGTCTAAGGAGGTTGAGAGTTGTGTGCCACTGACTACACATCATAGTCCTGTGCTAAAAGTTGGAGGAGACATGTGAACAGATGTTGTATAAGTGCTCTGCTGTATGTACTCAGGTCATATAATGTGCCACTGTCAGTTTTGTGTGTTCAATTCTCAGCCTCTGAAAAGAAGGCATGAACAGAATGCAAATGGGATTAACAAGAGCCAAAGGATGTTGTAGTGAAGGGAAAGAAGCATGCATTAAATAGAAGTTTGTAGAACATTAGCAAACAAATAGTGCATGGGGAAGTTGGTTTGACTGTCAATGAACTAGACAATCACTACACTACATTTAGACATACTACATACAGTATATGGATGTGCTACTGTACATACTTATTAGCAGTGTTGGGGTTAGTCAGACTTTTAAGATTTTACTTTTATTTTTTAATATTTAACATGTTACTGAATACATATATTGCTGTTTTCAATATCAATATTTTTTATATTTAGTAAATAAATCATGATGTGATCTTATTTGGAGCACACATGGGATTAAATGGTGTCACATGTCAGACTTTTTACCTTTTTTCATCAAATATCTTTATTTTATATTCCAAAATCTACATGAACTAATGAATACATTTTAGTAATACATAAACATAAAAAATACATGCTTTATGCTTTATAAAAAATGATCTCTCTTATAAGTCAGTATCCATGAAAAACAGCTGGACTTAGATTTATTAGACAATGAGAAAAGTAATCAAATAGTAATCAAACTGTAGAAAGTTACATTTCTTTCATGAAATCATTGCAATAGTTGCATTATTACTCATTACATTTTAAATAGAGTAACTAGTAATCTCTCTCTCTCTCTCTCTCTCTCTCTCTCTCTCTCTCTCTCTCTCTCTCTCTCTCTCTCTCTCTCTCTCTGTCCCTCCCCCCTCCCCCTCCCTCTCTCTCTCTCTCTCTCTCTCTCTCTCTCTCTCTCTCTCTCTCCCTCCCTCTCTCCCTCTCTCTCTCTCTCTCTCTCTCTCTCTCTCTCTCTCTCTCTCTCTCTCTCTCTCTCTCTCTCTCAGTTACAGTGGCTTGTGGCCATTTTCTTCTTTTCTATGTCTGTATTGAAAGGTGTGCATGGAACTATCATTAGCTGTCTCTCTTTCACAGGTTCAGAAATGGTGACGAGAAACAGCCAGGCTATCAAAATTCACAGGAATAGATAGTCCTGTAACATCAGCAGGAAGTGTGTGTAGTGCACACACCATTACTGTACCACAGCAAGTCACAATGTCACATAGGGTTAGAGTTAGATATGATAATGAACAGTGGCTAACAAAGGCATCCATGCTGATTCACTGTGTCTGAAGTTATATCACAAACTATTTTTACTGTTCATCCATGCAGATATTGAGCCAATCAAATGATCAGTACCCTCAATGTGACCCATATATTAATGTCCCCTGAGGAACACTAATGTAAGGGTAAAAATGCATAAAACATACATTTTCACTTAAATAAATACTGATTTCTAAAAAAAAAAAAAAAAAAAAAAAACCCAAATCAATTTCACTCTGACTTGAAAGCAACTCTTCTTCAGAAGCTAAATGTTGCAGTATGGACCTGCACTGCTAATCCCTTATGCAATATTGAAATATGAACACAGAATATTGAGTATACGCTCAAAAACCTTTCATGAAAGATGTAAGAATTAGCTGCAGAGTGTGCCAAACTGCCATTTCTTTCCCCCTTAGTAAGTACTTTTTTAAGGATGGATGATTCAGCGTAATCTATCTTCCATTTTTTAAATCATAAGTTAAGGTGTCCTTTTTCTCCGTAGGAAATTTATTACATTTTTTTCTACCGATGCTCCTTCTGTAGGGGATTTCGCTCAGACTTGATGAATTTTATAGCGAGGGTCTAATCCTGTTTTTATGAGGAGAGGAAACAAGAAAAAAAAAGCTATAGAATCCCTTGGTGGTTCTGTCAACTGAAAGGTTAGATATGTATGCTAACGAAGATGGATATTTCCTCTGATGGATGGTATCTACCAACCGCAGCTTGGGTTGTATTATCTGCATGTGTTTACTTTCAGACTTAGGTGCACTGTCTCTGGGATTTTGTGCAGTGTGGAATTTGATATTACACTGTAGACAATGTTTTTAACACTGGTATTAGACTAGACGCTGGCGTACACTTGTCTTCACCCTCCACCACCTTTTTTGCCCTTCACAGCTCTTTGCTTCCTCTACCATTTCATTCTTTCCAACATCCTGATTCCACCTTCATTCTCTTTCCTCTCCTCTCATCTCCCGCTCTGGCTCAGCTAATTCCACACCATGTCAGACTGGGCCTATTTCCCCCTGCTCCTCATAACAAGACCATGATGGACCTTATCATTCCTGTCACTCAAACTCTCTGACAGACAGTCTCTGTATCCCCCCCTCCACCCCCTCACTCAATTTCGCGCTCTTTCTCTGTGCCCGTCTGTCTTTCTGTCTGCTCCTACCTCTCCCCTCTTTCTCTCTCTCTCTCTCCTCTATGATGACCAGGAGAATATGCTTTGCCTGCAATCCATCTGTCCCCATGATAAAGACGTTAGCGGTGATGGGTGTTAGCACCAGGCATGGGGCAGCAGGGCCCTGTCAGTGCTGGTCTGTCTTGGGGGGGGGGGGGGTGGCTAACGGGTGTCACGGATTAGTCCGGGGCCTTGCATGATTGCTTCACTAGCTCAGAGATACACACAGCGCTTTACCCGGAGCGATACGCTGGAGCCGTTGGCCAGAAATCTCTGTCACAAAGAAGAACCAATAGGAAAGGATTTGTGCGCTATATGTCAGGTTAGATGCCTGTATAAAGGATAACATACATTTGTGTGTTTGTGTGTTTGTGTGTGTGTTTGACATAGACAAATGGATCAGGTCAGACTAAGGTCTGGTGAGCTATGTCCTTGAAACTTTTGCAATGTGAGATTTAAGTTGGTTGGTCAGTTGTCCTCTAGATAAAGAACCCTTACCCAGGATTTCCACTAGGAGGTGCTACGCTCTGGGAGAGCAATCTGCCTTTTAAATTAAGTTGCATTGTTAATACAGTAATAATCAGCCCAATCAAATCCAAACAAGCGTCTTTAGGCTAACGTAATTGTTGTAGTAGCAGCACAGCTACTTTTGTTAACTTGCTCAAATGTTGTTGATTTGGTCATTTTCTTTAATTTGTGTGCTTCTATGGTGGGTCAGCAGGCTACGTAGGTAAATGTATTTATCATGTGTTTTATTTGTGTTACTGAAATACGATCAGGAGTCTGTACGGGTTGTTTTATGCTGATTCTGTGTCTGACTTCACTTTACATTAAATACATTTACATCATTATTATTATGTTGTATTTTCATGTCTTAGGTAAAATAGGACATGATATTGTGTGATAGTAGCTCTCTGAAACACTAATCAAGGTTTAATCACACATTTATTGATCAGTCAGATCAACTATTGATGCTTTCTAAACACTTTCTAATCTGTGGTTCAAAACATTTTTTATGAGAGGATTCTTAGACTGGGTCATACTGCGAGGGTGTAGAATATGAACAGTATGTGAGGGTTAAAAAAGGGTCTCTTGCTAAAGCATTTCTGATACCCTTGTTAAATCATATTAAATCATAAGCTTTGTTAATGTAGAATTTATAGCAGAGCTGTTTTATTGGATTGCAATAGATTGAACAGGTGTACCTAATGAAGTGGCTGGATAGGGTATATCATGTAGCAGTCATGTCGATGAAGGACAAGGATTATTATCCACCATGAGCATGTTCTTACCAGTGACTGCAGCAGCCGGGGGAGACAGCAGAGTGTTTCATTAGAGTCCAGCCTGAACTGTCCAAGCACTGTGAATTTGGTGCAACCGGGGAGAACTATATCCCAGAACGCATTGCTGTCGGGATACTGGGCAAAGCTAATGACTGGTGGAGACAATACAGACCGACAAGACAATTAGATGAGTTTGCCACCCAAGTAAACATGCAAGGGAGAGACAGTGGTAACAGTGCAAAAGGTCGCATCCAAACACAACAAATCCTAGAAAACCACAAGGTGAGCCGAAACACAGGAAATGAAGGAGAAATGAAAGAAAATGTGGAAAAACACAACAGACAGAGAAAAGATGAAAAACACAAAAGCAACATGACATATTTGTCGTAAAACGGGACATTGGGCCACAGTGTGCCACAACAGCATAATCAGTGGAGGAGGTCACAGAGCAGCCATCTTATTTCCTGGGCTCAGTGTGTAATGTTGACAAGACAAGTGAACAGTGAGAATGAGCCTGTTGAGGAGAGTAGATGAAGTGACACATCACACCAGTGGATATCAACAGGCCTACGGCGAGCAAGAGACACTCAAAACTGAACCTTTGAAAATGCAGTGAAAGGACGATGCTCGGTCATATGTAGAGCACGCGACATGCCGGGTGTTCTTCCACAACGCTGCAGGGAAAAATAAGAATGAACTGTTAAGAATTGGAGAATAATGGTGTCATCGAGCGGATGATGAGGCCTGCTTACTGGTGTGCGCCGATGGTGCCGGTTCTGAAGGAGAACATCTGTAAAATTGGGATTTGCATCAGCCTGAAATACTGAATGAATCAGTGAAAATAGAGAAATATGTTCTAGTAACCACAGATAACTGTTAAAATCTGTGTAAAGTAAGAATAAATATGTGTTCTGAGTTTGACATACCACAGAAAAGTGTGTTGTAGTGTGGTTTATGCTAATCAGACCCGCCCACTAAATCCTGAAGACAGAAATCTTGAAACACAGTTTGTGAAGCCTAGCTCCACAATTCAAATCTAAATGGTTGAAATGCTTTTTACACCTTTTTTAGAAATACATTTATGAGCTATTTAATGTGTTTAGAAGAAAATGTTTGAATTGACTTTACATGGTCTTTAACCAATAGGGCCGTTTCCACTGCAGGAACTTCAGGGTTATTTTATAGGGCCTCCATAGCAGGAACCGCCCCCAAAGGACAATCTCCTGGAACTTGTACAGGGGCAAAACGAGTCCCTTCCTCGGGCTAGGTACTCCATGTGGCCCCGAAAAATTCCTGGGTGGGACTTGAGGTTGCCTCGATGCTGATAGGGTATTGTTATGCTTTTGGTGTGTCGCCACGGTCAAAAGTGTTGCACAACGATTATGCGACAATCTGAACTTTTGCAGAATAATACCTCCAGAGTCTGCTGGGTCCTATCAAGGTCTTACTCTGCAGTGGAGACACAATGGCTGAGAGGACCAATTGAGAGGTTGTTCCTGTAAAGTTCCCGCCTCCTAAATTTTACCCGGAACTTCCTTTATTGAAACAGGACTTATGTGGTGTGACTGTGTTCTCCTCTCTCAATGCAGTTTTGCGAGATTACTGCAATTTTTCTGCATGAAAGTACCAAATCAATGGACCACTTGTAATTTGGACCAATTGTGGTGTTGTATTTTGTGTCGTGGTAACTTATATCATTACAGCACACTTCAGCATGGATATATATATTACAAAATTGTATATAAAACTCAAAACTCTATTTTTTTGAAATAACGCATCATTTTCCTTTACGTGCAATTTGCCAATTCCTGGAGTTTTACTGCAAAAAGAACACATACTGTAAACCTTAGCAAAGTATATCACCATTTTTGAAAACAGCCACTGGCATTTTTTGCTACAATAATTACAAAACACTGCAAAATCCTGGAAGGACTGACTAGCTGCACCCTGACAGTAGTGGAGTCTGTGATAAACAGTGTTGAGTCTCTAAATAAATAAATACTAAACTGTTTAGTATTTATAGTTAAAACATTTCAAACGTGATCAAAATGAAAACATTTTCACTGGACAAAACTAACATCAGTTGATATTATGTTTAAATTTCAGGCGTTAGATGTTCTGTAATGCAGAGTTATCATTTTATATTATTTATGACATGAACATTATTCATGAGGTAAATACAGCTTGTCCAAACATGTTTTTTTGGATGCAGCACCCATGATCATGTTATTATAAAACTCCTTCCAGCAGCAGCACAGACACACAGACAGGTGAGCTTCAGGCTCTCTCAGCCTGAAGCTCACCTGTCACACTGAAAGATATATCCAGAACTTCAGGAGCTGAATGAAATGAAATAATGACGATTTAAAGATAAGTTTGCCATTTGCTGTGTTTCTGTCATGTAACTCTTGAGTTGCATCGCCCCAAATGAACAAAGTGAAAGAAGCACAGACTCTTAGGTGAGGTTTTAAACAGCAGATATTGGTTTTAACAGAGTAACAGGTGTCTATCAAACAAATGATGTATTCAATAAGGTCAACTTTTCAGGCTCTTTCTGTGTGTGTGTGTGTGTGTGTGTGTGTGTGTGTGTGTGTGTGTTTGTGTGTGTGTGTGTGTGTGTGCATATGAAAGAAAGAGATAGATAGAAGTTATTTTAGATGTATTTTTATTTCATTACATATCTCTCTGAACATTGATCAGCAGCTCTGTGCAGATTTAAATGTGAGAAGGTTAGGAGTTATAAAGATTTCATTGGGGAGCACACAGCAGAAAGTGAGTGTGGACTGTCGGATTGTCAGTTTCAGGGAGTTTCAACATTTTGTGAGGCAGACATACTGTATCTAGTGTAGCCACTGGAGATTGACTGTCCAATGTAATGCATCAGCTGTAACACTTTGAATGGCTGTCAGTGTTTTCAAGCGCAGTTATTTAATACGCTGTGTGCCTCCTATTTCTTTAGGATTTTTTTTTTAAATAATATAAAATCTCAGCAGCACAGACGAAATATATGGGCTGTCATCTTCTGTAAAGGTAGAAAAGCTGCTTTGCTGAATGTCAGATTCATCGAAAATGTATCTTTGGAAACTGCCTGAACGGAAGCTGTTCAAATTTAATAAAGACACAGGTAAGCTCATTAACTCCCCAGGCACACTTACTGTATGCAGGATTGAAGATGGGAGTGGAGTAAAAAAAAGCGAGTGGGGGGTTAGACGGAGAGGTGAAGTGCCAATCCTATACACAGACGCTGTGTATAGGATTGTGTGGGAAGATGAGCGATCACGTGCACATGGTTTCATTTCAGCTTCATGCTGCTACAATGAAAGAGGTGCTCTTTTTTTATGCAGATTTTCAGTCTGTCTACACCTCGTTCTGCTGTGAGTTAAGCTGCTTTTGAAAGCAGATAAAAGAAAGACAAGTGGCTGCTTGAAAATGTACATGATTCCTGTTTAACTGAGAGAGATTGCTTTCTAAATTTGACTTCTACCTCCATGACTTCTACATTAGTATTTTATTATAACACAAGGGCCTAACCTTGCAAAATGAGCACAAGGCTCCATCATCCAGACTTATAA
The DNA here is from genome assembly GCF_027409825.1 of Scomber japonicus. Classification (NCBI taxonomy): domain Eukaryota; kingdom Metazoa; phylum Chordata; class Actinopteri; order Scombriformes; family Scombridae; genus Scomber; species Scomber japonicus. The sequence continues at coordinate 31,678,287 of NC_070582.1, read as the reverse complement.
ACCTGTTGTTAGATGCATGTTAAAGGTGTTGGATGTGTCATTTTTGAAATGTAGCGAGAAAGAAGAGATGGACTTTGAGACAGTTAAGAGAAAAAAAGGAACAAAGATACTGAGATAGAAATGGTGTGAGAGTGACTAATACGCTGAGAAAGACACGCATCATAATGATTCTGTTGCAGCGCCTCCCTGCTGTGATGTGGCGATAGAGCAAATGTTGCTCAGAGGCAAAATAGTCTTGTCTCTGGAGGTTTAATGTGATGGGCTGCTGTTATGTGTGTTCCCTGTCAGTGAAAATCTTTGGGGCAGCGGGGACGTGTCACAAAGTACTTTCCATTAGGACAAATGAACAGCTGCTCAACTGTCTGTCTGGCTGCCTGTCAGTGCGGCCCCCCGACTGCCATCTGTATTCATAACACATTGTGACAGACATCCAGGAATGAAATAAGTTGATCTCCCTCCCTCTCTCCCTCCCTCCCTCCCTCCCTCCATCTCTGTTTGTGTGTGTATGACGCTGCGTCCTATCTGTAGGAATACGGCAAGCATATGTTTGTTTACTTAACTCTAATTGTGTGCATGTGTCTCTGTTTATTTGTGTATATCCGTGAAAGGGAGGACAAGATGGAAAAGTCATTTTGATGAATATGGTGGTTTTTAAAAGCCAGAATCACACTCACCTCTTTCCTTTTTTTAAACCCTTTGTCTCTATTCATTTATATTAAAGCACACTAAACTCAAGCTTGAAGGAAAAAAAGGTCTGAGTCACTGGTTTGTAACATGCAAACAATGCCAGCTGGCAATGAAGGGCAAATTAAAAGCCTGTATAATAAATAGGAGACAATTTCCATAGTAGTGTTAATGAGGCAAAGAGCATTTAGTGTTACTCGGTAAAGCTGACAGATGTGTGTACTTAACTCAAGGCTTCACATCTCTTTCTCTGGCTCTTAGCCAGAATTTCAGTATTCCTTTATAATAAAAAAAGAAGATACATTTAATGTTATGTTCAAACTAAAGTTTTTGTGGAATTATGATGTGCTTTGTTTTTTTATTTTTTTTATTTTTTAGAAATCAAGCAGCTGTTTTGCTTTTGCTCGCAGGTGTTTGCTAGTTTGGGTCCTGACTTGAGTCATTCTCACTCACTGTCCACCCTGCAGCACCATATGGTACTTCACTGTTCTTGTAAATGCTGATGCTGATGCCAATACTATAATAAGTTCCAGTGGATTGAATGGATCATACAAACTATGAATTTTGTTCTACAGCCAGAAATTGTCTTATTACTACCACCAATGAACTACTTATACTTATAGAGTGATGGTTATGATGTTAGAAATGTAGGTATTTGGACAAAGTGAAATTTGAACCTGATAATGACGCTAGGTTAAATGTTAATAGATGGCCACACTTAGTAAAATTGCATTAATTGATGCAGTTTATGTTTCAATCAAATTTCAGGGCAATTGCTCCAAAAATGGTCTGATTTCACTCCAAACTACAAGTTCATAACCTCATGGTGGCACACGAGCCATTAGGATGCATCATATTAGAACCATGAATGTCTATTAAAAAAATATGCCAATCCATTAAGTAGATGTTGAGGTATTTCACTGGGTAATTAAAAACTTCTACCTGCTGAAACCAAACAGTTAGCCTCATGGTGACACTAGAGAAAGTCAGGGGATCAGCAAAGTGTTTAGGTGTCCTCTTCAGGGGACCATAACTATCTGTAGAAAATGGCATCCATCTAATAGTTGTTGATGTGTTTAAGTGGTGGAACGACCAACAGAGATTGTCATCCCAGACCTTGTTAATCAAGGGTACTGAATTAAAATTCCCTGGGGTCCAATCTGTGAAAATGTCCTCAAGTAAAGGTCTGGAACATCATAATGTCTATGTTATTTTTCAATACCTCACTGCTGATTTGAGTGTGTATGTTTGTTCAAAAGTGTTGCTTTGTCTCATAGTAGCGCTTAACATTGCTGCTTTTAATAATGGCCACTGTCTCAGAACATATGAGACATACAGATGTTGAACTGGTTTCTGGAAGGATGAAAATGTAGCTTTCTGTTCATTCCTGATTAAAAGCCCTTCTTTCAATGTCCACTTTCCTTTTCTTCAAGCACACCATGTGAAATAGCTTCCTCTTATCTGCCACCTCTCTGTCTCTCCACATGTCCGAATGCACAGATTTGATTGCTCTCCCACTGCACAGTGTATTGGCATGTATTGGAACCAACTATGGATTTGTCTATGTAATGACTGAAAATTCCATGATAATTACTGTACCAAATGTATGTTATCCCACAGTACTGCAATAATCACACAGCTGAAATCCCCAGTAAATACTTGGCCATCACTGCTCTGGAGGCTAGATGATGTTCTTGGGTTTGTTTATCTGTTTCTCATTAAAAGTCATCTTGTAGCAGTGGACATGACCCGACGTGACCCAATTTCCCCCCTCGGGTATCAATAGAGTATTTCTGATTCTGATTCTGAGACTCCACTGTCCTCATTACGACCTGTTTACACAGTCAGCAGCCAGCACCCAGCACCTGTGAGTTATTCATTGTCAATGAGAGGTGAGAAGGTGCGTGGGCAGACTCACCGTCACATAAACTGACTGGCGGTGTCATATGCAGGCTTTAACGATTTCACCAGTGGAAGAGACAGATATGATTTAATGTGGAGGAAATGTATAAATTACAAGGGTAGGACAGTGTTACAAGGGTCAGCTGTGATACATTATGCAGAATGTATTCAGTCATGCTTATTTAAAAGGCCATAGCAATGTGTTTTCAAGGTTCAGCTCTTTAACTACAGATCATACATACACTTTATATATTTGCTGACCACTTTTAAATTAATGCCATTCAATTATAGATTGGTCCTGCTGTTCCAGGCAGCCTCTGGTTTCAATTCATTTTCAGACTGAATGAAAATCAATTAGCCCACTATTGAAACTCACTTGAGCTGTGTGCAATCTATCACAGCAAACATCAAGTCTGCAAATTATTTTTTTGGCCGTGTCAAATTATTGTTATGTGGTAAAGCAGTTTAGGTGCAGAATGGTCTTAGTGGTCTGCACCCCCGCTATCTCATAACAATAATGCACAGTACATTTGACATTAAGTATGCAGAATTGATTGGTGACTTGTTCAGTGCTATGTGATGAATTACCCAACTCAAGCAAGTTCCAAGCACTAATAGATCTTTGTATTGGAAATGAATAGAAACCATTGGATGCTTGGAACTGCGGCAAATGAAAATGTTCTAATTTACATTGATGTGCAGGAGTAAGTAAGTAAATACACTAAAACATGAAAAAAACCATTATTCCATTACGTAATAAACTACATTAAATGTTTATGGATATACAGACTAAGCTGTAACACCCAAAAAGATATAAGCCAATGGCACAATCATAGGTACAATCAAAATGACAGCGCTGAAACTTGACATTATCCATTTATTTATTTATCTTTTCTTTTTAGGTTGCTTGCCTCAAATGGCTATCATGCAATTATCTTTTTGGAGCATGACATTACCTTGAAGATTTATGGGACGGATTATTGAAAAAGTCAGGCATAAAAAGAGATGGGGAAACAGAAAATCAATGCCACACTGTGGTTTCACTCCTTGGAATTTTTAATGTTTGAAGTACAGGGTTTTTGTGATTTATGGCCACTGCAAACACCATCTATATCTATATCTATATATCTATGTGTGGTATGTGTGTGTTATACAGTAGTGTGTGTGTGTGCGCACATATATGAATGATGTTGTGTGTTGACATTCGTCCTTAAGACCCCAGGCTGCAGAGAAGATGTGTGTATTTATTAACTCTTGGCCTGTGCTGCCCTGGTCATGTGCTCTTTTTTTTTCTTTCTGGGAGTGCAGCAAGCAAGAGCCTTTTCTGTAAGTGGCACTCTGTCTGAGCTAGGAGTCTGAGGTAGTAAACAGAAAACATGCACGTATACTTACACGTGCACACAGACACACACACACACAAAAGGATGAAAGTGAACTTGAAGGCAGACCCTTTTTTTTTTCTCCTCTTTGGCCACCCCCTCCACCTCCCATGCGTGCCTCCCCCTACTTAATTTGTGTAAGTCATTTCAGGCCAGTAGCTCTGTCCAGTAGTTAGTCATTACCTTCCAGTCTTTCAGGTGACTGGTTGCTTTGTGCTCTAGGTGGAATTGAGGCCTTATCAGTGGCAGGGCAGGGGCCCAGTGGCCACATCACACAGAATACAGTGTTTCCTCCAGCCCCATGACTTCCCCACATGATTAAACCCAATCTAACCGACTGTTGTCTGTCTGTGTGTGTGTGTGTGTGTGTGAGAAAGAGAGAGAGAGAGAGAGAGAGAGAGACACACACAGGGATAGACACAGAGAGAGAGAGAGAGAGAGCTTGCAAATGTTGCAATTTGGTGTGTCTTATCTGTAGTTTGAAGTCCAGAGGAGAATGATGAGCATGGGAATGGCATGCATTTGTTATTGATCACAGTGCTTTATGTCTTTGGGTGTGTGCAGTGGTGCCATGTAGGTAATATTAGCAAAACTGCTGTCATCAGTCCAAGGTTGTTCAGTAAAGCTAATGCAGTTTCTCACACATATATGTGTGTTTTTCTTCTCGCTCTCGCTCTCACTCTCTCTCTTTTTTTTAAATGAGCATCAGGCTTTTTCATGTTTCCAACAGCCTAACAGCCTGCCTTTACATGGCCCTGCTAATTTTCCATGATGCTTTTGTACCAGACTTCCATAGGCTTGAAGGAGAAAAAGAGCAACAATGCACATGTTGGTACAAACACAACCTCCTTTAAAGGGTGTTGTGTTTCTATCATCTGCGTCCTAAATGACTGTGAATGGTTCAAAGTGTTTTTGAAACAAGCTTTGGATGAATAAAAAAAAAGGGATGAAAGAAAGGAAAGAGAAGAAATCAATGTTTGTCTCCCTTCAGATAAATGCATGGAGCCAGGCAGTGTTAGGCGGTAAGAGGGTAATCTGTGAAACAACAATACCGTGGGCTGACAGGAGATGTAGTAATCTAGACTGGACCAGCGCTTTCCTTAAACAGAGTGTTCTGTGTCTGAAAGATTACACTGTAAGCTCTGACACCCTAATGGTCCTGATGTCCTGACGCACACACACAATACACATACACACACACACACATGCAATGCTACCCCTGTACACAATGTCCTCTTTAGTAAGAGTCCTGCTGGCAGAATGCATCGATAAGAATCGGATTGAGGCCGACTGCCAATAATAAGCAGAAAGTTGGAGAGTGATTGATACTGAAAAATGAATGAGATGCACTGTGAGTTGTGTTTCTTCTTTCATATACTCATATGTGTGCGTGCATGCATGTGTTTATGCTATCCTGTGAAGACTATCTTGATCCACTGTGCTGCTTAATTAGACTCTAGGGTTAGGGTTATATATATTATAAGGCAGTTCATACATTTCATATGGTATGTGTGCATATCTTCTCTCTGGTTACAGGTTCTGTTGTGCATTGATTGGCTAGTGAATGTAACATGATCACACACGAGAGTGGCAGTTATGTTATTGTTCTTAGGTTGAATGGCGCTGAAAAAAGAACTATTTGGCAGGATTGAACATCTCCTTGACCCTCTGCAGTTCCCTTACCAAACCAGTAGGGGGGGTGCCACATGTTATTATAACTTAATCTCCTTATATAATTTTCGAACTGGTGTAATGAAGCTTTTTCATATTTGACCACACAATATCTGCCATGAAAGCCAATGAATTACCCTTAAATGACCCTGTATCTCCAGACCCAGCTATCTACTGTCGTTCTTTCCCACTAACAGTGATTTGCCTTGTCTGTTTGCCTCCCGACAGTTCGAGGCCCACGTGCACGAGGGCATGACCGGTGTGGTGGTCAACCTGACAGTAGATGATAGAGACGACCCAGCCACAGGAGCATGGAGAGCAATCTACTCTATAATCAATGGAGATCCTACGCAGAGCTTTGAGATCCAAACTAACCCAGACAACAACGAGGGAATGCTCTCCGTTGTCAAGGTAAAGCATATGAAATTGTGCATTCATACACTGCAGTAGATGATGTGTTGTGCAATGAATAATGTGTGTTTTAGCATGAGCTGTGCACCATATCCAATGTATCATCTCCATCTTTACATGCCCCTGCTATCGCTTCTCTCATTTTAATTCTTATCCTGAATTCTTATCCTGCTCATTTCTCAATTTATATATTCTTTCTACTTTCCTCCATTCAGCCTCTGGACTATGAAGCCACAGCGTCTCACACGCTTTTTTTATACATCAAAGTAGAGAACGAGGACCCCCTAGTTCCCGATGTTGGCTACGGCCCAAGTTCTACAGCCACTGTTCAAGTCACAGTCCTGGACTTTAATGAGGGTCCCGTCTTCTTCCCTGACCCCCTGACAGTCACCAAGATGGAGAACATTCCCGTGGGCAGCTTCGTGGCCTCACTTAACGCGACAGATCCAGATATATTACAGATACAGAGCATCAGGTAAGAGGCTTTCAGCAAAACTGCTGTTTCGCATACAAGAGAAAACGAATGAGATTGAACTTGTCTGTGTTGTGTGATGTCATCGTCATCTGGTGTAGCTTGCGGCTGAGTACTCAGTAGTCAGCATGCAATACGATCAAGCATTGTGTATTAATGGGACATTTTGAGCAGCACTTTTATACAATTGAAATTGAAATTTGCATCATTCTCACTCCAGATCATGATGTTCCTGCTCTCATCACTCTTCTTTTTTTACCATTTTTGGTTTAACCTCCTCATCAAATGCACATCTCCACTGCTGAAATCCCCGTCTCCAATGTTCTTTCAGGGTTTTATATTTGTTCACGTTGTGTAAACAGATAAAAGATATCTGCAGTTTACTGGCATAGGCGGAAGCATTCACCCCAGTCAACTCAAAAGTCACAGAATGGGGCAGCTCATTAACTTTAAATCTGGTACAGAAAAAGCCCTCTCTCAAATATTACCATCATCATAACAGGAAAGGCTATTAGTTTCACTATGTGCTACAATAAAAATTATTCCTCTAGCTGCCAGAGGCTGCCCCATAGCGTGAGCTGCACTTCCTTTTGCAGGACGGAAAACTCATCATTGCCTTTATTGGCTTTCAGGCCTAATTCATACTCAATTTAGATAGCTCTTTTTCCATCCTTGGAGCTGTATATCATGTAAAAAAATAGTCTTAAGTAAACACATTGGGATAATAATGATCCAAGGAAATAAAAGTCACCAGATCGTGACTTTACTGCTAAAATTATTGATGCTGCTTGGTGTGCTGTAAAACGTAGTCACTGTGTCAGTATCAAATGCTACATAACGCTGAATGTTGTGTAGGAGTCAGGACCTGTACCCATAAAGCTTTGTTAAGTGGCAACCCCAACATCACCAGTCAGGTCACATAACCATATAAATGTAAAACATGTCCGAGAGCATAAAAATGGCCTTTGAATACAAATTGTGCTTAGTAATACCAGCATGTTACTTAAATACTGGAGCACTTATGTTGTTTTGTTCTGGGATGTTTTTTTGTAAGCTATCACTTAGGATCACCATAGAGCATTTATATTAAAATTGATCAATAGTCACATTAAAGTTGATTTAATCATCTTAACAGGCTTGTACATCACAAGCAAACAGAAATGGAAGAAAATTATGGAAAGAAAAAAATAATAATCAAAAGTCACAGTTGATGCATACGTCTGTACCATATTTGAATTCTGGACATTTTTAGACTGATAGGAAAGAAAGAAGAAACTACAGTAGTTAGATGTTAATGTTATAATGCTAAACTATGCCACACATGTGAGGGTTATGGTTATGTCATTAGTTTTGTAGGTTTATAGACATAAACCACAGTGTATGATGGCTCTAAATGAATCATTTGTCCGTATCAAAATGTCAGTCTAATCAAATAGTTGTTGGGATATTTCACTAAAAAAACCACACAAGTCAGGTCATCACCAAGGTTATTAGGACTCATCCATTGGGAACCATGAACGTCTTCCAAATTTCATGGAAATCCATCCAAAATGTATTGAGGCATTTCACTACAAATCAACAATGTCACCCTGCATGAAAAGATGATGACAAGTCAAAATTATGGACCAACAAACAGAGCAAATGATCATCATTGTCATCTCTAGGGCCACATCACTAGTGTCATTACAAAACATAAGGACGATTTCAGTTAGTTTGCTCTGAATCAGTAGATGAATTTTTCCTCTTGGTTAGGTTTCTTTCACACAGAAAATTCCAAGTGAACCAAAATGTTACCACAAGCATCATTAAAACAGTTATTCCATGTGACAGGAGCAAGACTATAAAGACAGGAAGAAGGTCCTGAAGAAGGTCCTCTGGCTAAATACAACTTTCTTTGTTATTATAATTGTCTGGCTAATTGTTAGCAACTGTTTAATTTGAAAACTTCCTCCAGACATTAGGACTCTGAATATGATCATAGGTATGATGTATGTGCATTTTCAAGTATTATATTAGAAAGGGTTGATTGAAACAGCAAGATTTTTAAAAATATCTTTGATTTTGCAAAACCATTATTTTACCTTGAAAGACCACAGAGGAGAATCCTCATTTACAATGGTGACGAGAAACAACAACATGGAAACACCATTACCAAATACGTTCTAATAAAAAAAGTATAGTAAAGCGAACATTAAACTTATATAACTGATCAGCTGTTTCCGATATTCCTATAATAAACAAAAACATGGCCAACAATAACTGACATGAAAGAACAATTAAAACTTCCCCAACTGAAACAAATTCACAAAGACCAATCTGCACTTTTTTTTATATACAGTAGATGGCCAAGGTGACTGGTTTTGTTTCTGGTTTTCAACCTTTACTTTTTTTTGGGAATATTTATCTTAAAATGTGTTTTTACATAAGATGGAAACGCGGCTATTGAACAGCAGCTTAACATACTACATTTCTATATGACTCACTCAGCTTAGAAGAGGTTAAGAAAAGTTTATCTCTCAAGTCACACATCTGCATCTTCCTAACTTCATCCATCAGTCATATTGACATTCATATCTATATTTATTTCATAGCTGCTGTTTTTGTTGTCACTTCACTCTCTGACATTTCGCCAGTAACAGTGACTTTGAGGTGTCACAACAGTGACCTGCAGACAGGTTGAGGACACTATGAAAGACAGACACTCAGAGAGTTGGAAACAGGGAGGGAGCGTGCACAGAATGAAATGACAATAGAAAAAAAAATAGAAAAAAAAAGTGGAGGATATCTGTTTACCCTCTCTGTGCTCTCCTGTCTGTCTCTGCATAACTGTGCAGGTGTGTTTGTTGTGTGTGTATGTGTGTGTGTGTGTGTGTGTGTGTGTGTGTGTGTGTGTGTGTGTGTGTGTGTGTGTGTGTGTGTGTGTCTGTCTCACTGTGTCTGCCCCTGGGATGTGTAGGTCAAATGCATTTGACAAGGAACACAATCGGTCTGACTCGCTGGTCAGAGTCAGCAGCATTCAGTGCCAGACACACACACACACAAACACACCTACACATATACTCACACACACATACACAAGGCTGTGTGTGTATATTTGAGAGAATAAAAATATTTCCTTACAATTCGCCAATTACAACAGATATGTTAATAGTGGAAGGAACAACACACATAAAAAGGTCTGTTTTGTATGTTTCATAAAAGTCTGATCTTTGCCCTTTCTGTCAAGAAACAGAAAGTGGAGAAACCAGAGAACACAAAAAAGCCAGCTGCTAAATGTGTTTAAGCAACTCAATTTTTTTTTTTTTTTTTTTTTTTTTTTAAACCTTTGCATTACATTGAGCACTTAAGCCCTATTTGCAAAAGAGTGTTGTCACCTGGGGCCCTCCTGTGATTCATAATAATTGCAGCAGTCATCCGTGTTCTTAAACCTGTGCAAATCTGCCATGTGTGACATTTCTGGACAGCATTTTGACCAAAACAAAAACTCTGGGCCCCATTCAGACAGGATTAAAACTCCAGTGGGTGATGTGTAATAAAATATTTTCCATGCTGCTTTAACTTAATGTGTCATTGCAGGAGGGGTATTTTAGATACTGCCAAATTACAGGGGATGGTTATGTGTCACCAGCTGAGCTCTAGATACTTGCAGGTCTTCACTCACATAAATTCTGCAACACAATTTAAAAATACAAGTAGTTTGTCTTTAGCTTCAGTATTGTGATGTATTTCCAATTAAAATGCAATCTGGATTAATCAAGCAAATAAAACATGAATGAGTTACTTAAGGGGTACTGGTATGTGGATTTTGTTGCTGTTGAAAAGATCCAGGCCATCTGGATTCCAGTGTTTGTGCTAAACTAACCCTCTTCTGGGTGTAACATAATGAACAGAGACATACTGGTCTGACTCTTGGGAATATATTGATTTAGAAGATGTAGTATTTGTAGTTCTAAGGAATATAGAAATGTTCCATTAAGGTTAGAGCTAAATCTGTGGTCCCCACATGGGTTTAATGTGGAAACCCAGTCAGAACCCACTTGAAGCCCATATGTGCAAACACAGGTGGGGCCACCATGGAAACAGCTGACAAACCCACTTGGGACCCATATTTGGGGTCCAAATGTAATTCTTGTGGGGGCCCACATGGACATGCTGGTTGGGGAGCCACCATAAATGTAATTAGTTACACCAGTACTTAACCTGGTATACAGTTTAAAACATCTGCTGTGAAAAAAAAGATGACATTATGACAGCAACGTGTGGCAGTCATGTAACAGAGTATAAAATAAAGGGCCAACTATGTCCAGTATGTGAATAAATCTCAAATGTCTGTGAGTGGGACTTAATGACACCATGTCCATAAACCAAATGACATAATGAGGCATTCATCACTGCAGTCTGAGTCTTCATACAGGACGTTTTAAACAAGATGACGAAATTAAGATCAAGCCTTAGGACAACCCACTACCTCCATGAACATTAATGGAAATGTTAACTGGAGGTCTAATCACTCAAATTACAACAGTGTTTGGTTCTATTTGAAGATGGAGGCTGCATGAATCATCTTCAAAAAAGCTATGAAGTTGGGATTCTCATTAGCCTGCTTTTCAGCCCACAGCCAAGTAGAAGCAAGCAGAGCCAGGGCTAGCTCATTATCCAGGTTATTAGATTGCTTTCCTTTACCTATTTCTTTTCTTAATGTTGCTGAGAAACAGATGATTTGCCTTCAAGGTGGGTAACATTTCAGAAAATAAATAAATGAAATCCGTTACACTTTGACGACAACAAACACTTGGAAGTAGTCCAAGACCCTGACGAGCCCCCAGTGCTCCCGCAGCAGCCTTTAATGATCTCATCGCTTCTTCATTCTTTCATAACGCTGACGATGTGAGGGAGAACATTTTCTAGAGGAGATGAAATTAATTCCTAATGATAAAAGACTCACATAAATCACACCATGCAAATATCAATAGATGTTTTTTGAAATGTTAAAAAAACATTGATTAAAACAATGCTTGATGCAAATTACTTTTAATTTGAACCCTTACAGTATATACTGGTTGGCTCAAATTTGACCCATTTTCACATTTGAGAGCTATTAAAAAAAAACACCCCAAAGGTCTTTTACTCTGAAATTTGATGACTTTTCCTTAAATGGACCAAAATGCACAAAACTGAAAATATTGTTAAATGTTATACTTTTGTATAGGTGCTATAATTTTTTGTCCATTGAGGCTGTTTCAGGTCCAATCTGACCCGTATCTACTGACATGGCTTATAGTTAAATGAATAGTTAATAATTTTAATAAGATAGTAGTTATGAGGAATTATTTTTATGATTCCATAAAGTTCTTGTCATTTTCACTTTACATAAAATGTTATATATATGTTATATTGTCATGTCTTGGGTAACATTGGACATAATATTGTGTGATAGTAGCTTTTTCCTCTCCAAAAATGAGATACTTTTTATGAGAGGATTCTTAGACCAGGTCAAAATTGGCAGGGAACATACTGTTGGGGTGTAGAATATGAACAGTATGTGAGTTAATTAACTTTATTTTTGCACAGTGATCAGAATAGCCAAAAAAACTGTAAAAAAAAAAAAAAAACTAACAAAAATACACATACATGACTATATAAACTGCTTTCAGTCAAACTGAGTAGTCCCTACTCTCATTCTCTCTCATATACAGTATATATATATATATTATAGCAAATGGTTGTTTTGTTCTATCCTGTAATTAGGCCCAGGTGTTAGGCTCTGAGGGATTTGTCTCCTATATCTTCTTCTTGAGTTTTCCAGCGCTCTGCAGTAGAGCAGAATAGTTTTATTAGAGAGCTGAAGAATAAAGCCTCATCAAACCAAGACAATGACAGCGTGCATGGGAGATGGAGAGAGTTGGACTCGCTGTTGATAAAATTTTTGGCAAACCTCTGACTAACAGAAGCGCTTCGCTCGGTGTGTGGGCGTTCGACACTGAGGAAATGTCTAGAACTTCAGGGTAGGTTTGTACCCTGAAATTCATCGAGAAATTCTATCAGGAAGTCGACTTTTTTCAAATCCTATCTTCAACTTGGTGCTGCTGCAGTGATAATCCACTAGGCTGTGAAGAGAGGGAGAAAAAGATTTGAAGTGTCATCAAGAAAGTTTGGCTAATTTAATTAGGTTTCATTTCCAGTGATAAGACTCTCATCGGTTGCTGAGTAACTATTTACACTGAAGTAATTGATGCTTGATTGGAAAAGGAGGCTTGTGTTTTGGACAGAAAGTAAAGAACCTCAATTGAAACTCGTAGCTGTATTTGAGTACACTGTGCAGCAGTGTATTTTGTTTGTGCAGAGTTAATACAAGAACATTGTGCTTTTCTTTTTTTATTTCTTTGTTCTAGTGTGTGTGTGTGTGTGTGTGTGTGTGAGTGTGTGTGTGTGTGTGTGTGTGTGTGTGTGTGTAGTTAGCGGTTTGCATCTTTCAAGTAATCAGAGTAAATATTGGCATTGTTCTGAAATCAGATAAAAGGTCGAAACCAAGCAGACATCTCCAAAGATGTTCTTCCATATGGAGCAGCTATAGAGAGATAAAACAGAATGCTTTGAACGACAGCTGGATTGGAAATCTGAGCAACAGGAATAAAATCTGTAAATAGGTGGAAAAATAAAACCATTTCCAGTGTTGAAATTGTCACATGGCACCTCACTTTTCCAGTTAATTCCAAGCTCAGAAGTCTTCAGACTTAAGCCACCTCTATACTATGATTTCCCCACCTCCTCTGAAATACAGTTAAGTTGTTTTCTTCTCCTTGCTTTGAAAATAGACAGAATCTCAAGCAGTTGGGTCATCCATTATTCAGTGAGTCTACTCTCACTTCCAACTCTGGTCATATTCAAGTTAAGAGGTATGGGGGAGTTTGAATGTCAGGCATGAAAACTGGCCGGGAACTTTGAGGAGCCAAGGTAAGGGGAGAAATGGAGGGGAACAGAAAGTTAGACAGATCAATGGACAGACAGAGTACACGGGCGACTGTTTGAAGGGAGAGGGGTGTCGAATGTGACAAAGTCCTGACCTGAGAGGGGTCAGAGAGTGTGATCACCTTCAGATCTGTCGGAAAATTGTTCCTGTCTGTGCAGGATGACCAACAGAGTAAGAGCAAGAGAGATGAACAGAACTTTCCAGAAGCACCGGCTGCCAGCCAAACAGCTAACTACTCATTTCAATCCAGCTGACTTTATTCAATTCATTTTTGATTGTAATAGAATAGTTTAATTAACATTTTTTCTTGAATTAGCAATTCACCATGCATGCACATTTATGACCACCAGCCTCTGATATGAAAAACAATGTGAGTGTGATGATAGAGTAGGGCTTTTAATCAGGAATGAACAGAAAGCTACATGTTCATCCTTCCAGAAACCAGTTCAAGATCTGTATGTCTCATATGTTCTGAGACAGTGGCCATTATTAAAAGCAGCAATGTTAAGCGCTACTATGAGACAAAGCAACACTTTTGAACAAACATACACACTCAAATCAGCAGTGAGGTATTGAAAAATAACAGGAGAGACAGGCAGCATCCTCATAAGACAGACTACTTTGGAAAACACTGGTAGCAGTAACTTGATAGTTGCTCAGTAACTATTAAAGCATTGCATTTTCCAAATACACTAACAGGCGTTTATGGATGAATTATCTTTATTTAGCCATCACTTAGACACATTGTAAACACACACTAAAGCAGGCAATGTTGTTCAAAGTAACAGAACTGTGTCGTGAGGAGAACGTAGGCTGTGCCTCAACCTCACACTCAGGATGAAAGTGGAGATGAAAATGAAGGCGGAGATAACCAGATGTCAAGTTGATTCAGTACATTCACATGATTTGAGTAAGTGACTCATTTTGTTTGTAGTTTAGAGCTATTTTTTGACATAGGTTTATTTTATAATATATAATTTAAAACCAATACATAAGTTAATAAGATACTTTACCATCATTGTGGTTTGTATTGAGAAACCTTACAGCAAATGTCAATAAATAAATGATGTATAATGTTTGTAAACAGGTAGGAAAAGTCAATAGAATCAGTGTATATGATGGAACAGTGACATAAACATGTCCCAGAGGCCACAACATTTGAGCTTTTTTTTCTCTGGGGGCCATCCACTGTCTGGTTACTGCATTACTGAAAGCCCTGGGTTAAGAGGATGCAGGACACAGCTGATAGATGACAGTGACACATACTGTATGAAGAGAGCAGACAGGGTAGGATATAATGATGGGATGGAGTCAGGCAGAAGTAATTCACCTACTTACTTCATTATTTGAAGATTTGATTGCCTGAGACTGCCTGAAAATGTGGCCAGACAGATACACCAGACCAGTCAAATATCCTGGTTGCAGCAAAATGTACAAAGCACAAGGTAACCAGCATGAAACAGGAAAGTAAAAGAGAAAAATCAATAATGCTCTTGCTGAACTTTTTCTGACTAATTCCAAAAGTCACCCCAAAGTTCAAAGTGGCCACGGGGCACACCATAACAGAGCACTGTTGTTTGACCTGAAGTTTGCCACAAACAAGTGAAATACAACTTAAAAAGATTTGCCTAAAACCACTCTCACTCTCACTCTCTCTCTCTCTCTCTCTCTCTCTCTCTCTCTCTCTCTCTCTCTCTCTCTCTCTCTCTCTCTCTCTCTCTCTGTCTCTCTGTCTCTCTCTCTCTCTCTCTCTCTCTCTCTCTCTCTCTCTCTCTCTCTCTCGCTCTCTCTCGCTTTCCCTCAACTCATCACATTAAAAATTAACCAAAAACCGCAGTAACCCAGTAGCTGGGTCATGCATACAACTTACTACATTGTACTGTGTAAGCTGTGTTATCAGATGTCTAAAAGAGTAAACAAATAAAAAAAATAAAAATGATCCATAATTACCAAGAAATATGTCAAACTTCACAATAACTATAAACACTTCAACTATAATTTTGACAAAAGTATAGAATTGAGTTAAGAATTAAGATCTTAGAATGTATTTTTCATTTTTTATATTTTTATGTTATTTTTTTGTTTTTTTTATGTTGTGCACCACAACACTAAGGCAAATTCCTTGGTAATAAACCTGATTCTGACTTTTAATGTAAATAAAATACACATATATGTAAATATATATATAAAGAGTATGGCAGTAATAGTGTATCTTAAGAGGTCTATAGTCATCAACAATAATCTATGGTATGAAACTTTAGTCAAAACTACAAACCACTGACTTTTTCTCAATCTAATGACTGGATTTGTGTGAATTTCTTCCTGGCAGTTCATATGAGATTATTCAATCCACATACCAATTATACTGTACTGTACACTGCACTGTTAGCTATCTGCATTTAGTAAGATTTGAAAATAACTGAATTTCTGTCTTTCACTTTGGTCTATACTCTCTATTGGTTCCTTGGCATCACTTCTTTGACGTGGTGATATGAGAGGCACCAGTATCACTGATCAAACAGCATAATTACCCACATTTTGAAATGAATCCCCATGCAGGCTGGTCAGCAGTTTCCAACCTGCAGGCCATGGATCATTTATTTTCTTCTGGACTAAAAGTAGAATAGGATTTTTCAAAAGCAGCTGAGTATTAGTTATATAACTTTATAGGGTATAACAAAGCAGAGAGAGGTAACTACACAAGCAGTGAAGTTGAAAAAAGGGTTTAAAGATCTCAAGCTGGACAATGAAGTAATTAATAGAAAGCTTTAATTTCCCTTTAAACTTGTTTGTTACATCATATGAAGGCTGTTATCACATGAATCTGCTTTAAGTGTGAAGTTTCTCCTATGCAATGCTGAAATCTGAGTTAAAGGCATGAACCTTTTTCAGTGAGAGATAATTTTAAAGTGAATAACATATTTTATTGAGATGATTGGACTCCATCAAAGCATAGGCTCATATGAAGTTAGGAGATAAGGAATGATCCCCTGGAGTCTAGATGCTGGTGGTGGTGGAGAGGAGCCAGCAGGTGGTTGATGGAAAGCTTCAGTTGAGTCTCTCTGTATATGGTGGGTTGTGCAGTAGTAGGTCTATGACCGCAGGCAGCAAGATTATTGGTAAGGCATGGTAATGTCAGAATTGTGAATGTAGGGAGAGAGAAATAGCAGTGTTGACTCATAGATGAATAAAGGCAGAATTTGAGGGTGGAGATCATCCTTACCAAAATGTGCCTAAGATTCATAAGCATCATGGTCTGTGTCCAGAGATTAAGCTTTTCAAATGAAAAATATTGATACAGTATGTCTATATACGGTGTGGGTTACACCCCCTACCCATTATACCCACCTGGCAGCTGGTCAACAACCAATAAAGCCATTGGAGGGTTAGGGTTAGGGATAGGGTTGGCCATTGGAAACCCTTTAAATGAAAATGTATATTTACCTTTTTGATGCATGTAATAGTTTTGGTTCTACATAATAAAAGAAATGCAGATGTTTTCAGTACAGGCTTTTTAGGAGCCGTTTCCACCTTAAGTCAATTCCACCGATCCACCCACTACAATGTCTCTGGCTGTGGTAACAGATGCAAAACAAATACTAGCTAGAGGTGATGCAGGACTTGCCTGTAATCTGTCAAATTCAAATTTTATTTTTTGTCACACCAATGTTTTGGCATTGTGTGTGTGTGTGTGTGTGTTGCCCTTGTCATTGTGATGAAATGCACTCATACATTCAAAATCTTTTTTTTTTTTTTTCTGGTCCTGCCATGGCTCAAGTCCAACATAAAAACAAACAAGGAAGGAATGTCAGATGGAAAGTCAGTGTTTGCAATGCACATACATCACTATGATACATCAGTAGTGTCATAATGAAACCAGTATACTGAAAAACATCCTTAATTTACCTATGTGAATAACTTTAATACTGCATATCCTCAACTAAGTGGCCAGAAAAGGAGGAATGTGAATCGTTGATAACACAGCAGAGCACTCTTCTACCTTCATGGTGCTTGTGATTACAATGATTTTTCTAAAGCCCAGTTCAGACCAAAGATTCACAACAAGACAAACCCATTTTAGAACACTGCATTGAACTGTGAACCGGCCCGATCAGCTGGCTGATGGCATCGCCCGCAACTCAGCTTGTCAAGCCATCAGTGTCTGGTTTAACAACGAAAGTCACATCACCTATTTTAACAGCCATCAGCTTATAGTGAAGTCAGCTAGTCTAGTCAGCAAACTGAGTCAGCTGATTGAAACGGCAGAGTTTTAGACAAGAAAAGAGAGCCTCGACCCTCTCAGGGTTTTTTTTGGGGAGGGGTTTTTCATGTTTTTGCTGTTTCATCAATTCTAGAAATGCAACTGTAGCAAGAAAGTCACTATCACTGTCCTCATTCATTTTTTAAGATGCTAAAATTATGTACACAAAAACAAACAAAAAAGCCTGAAAAGTCATCAGCTGGACAGAAAGCGGTTGCTATGAAGATGATACAGCATCTTGTTGTTGCATTGGTGTAAACTGACACAATGAAAGTAGTTTCAATGTGTTTCAGGCAGTTTTTTTTTAGCAATGTGTTTATTTAACATGTTCATATCACAATGGCAATGAAAGTATGATTTATCCTTCAGCCTTAGTGCTGTCTTAGAGAAAGTTTCAAGGATACCAGTTAGATGTTTTTCATTTTGTCACAGCCCTTTTTTTTAATGTCACTCTCAGAACAAAGCTGAGTCATAGCCCCCCCCCGCACATACACACACACACACACACACACACACACACACACACACACACACATTTTCTTTTCGAAACCCATCTGGGATGAGAAAGGGATGATGAGAGGCTAATCAGATGTTTAGATGTGTTTCTCATTTCTAGCAGATGAGTAAATTGTACCAAATGCTTGGTAAAGGAGGGAAGAGTGAGTGTGTATGTATGTGTGTGTGTGTGTGTAAGGGGGGGGGGGGCTTTAGTCATATAGTTGTTATGCCAGGAAATAATTAAAACCATTCTAAGAGATGCCAAGAGGAACAGGGAGAGAGCGATGCTGTGCTGTGAAGCAGAAGTAAATTGTTTTCCTTCCTATTAATTACAGGGTTATGGTTTTCAACTGATGCAAAGAGGTACTATTTTGCACCTTATGCATCTCATAATAACTTTTTTTTTGTTGTTCTGTGTTGTTTCAAGCTTGCTAGTTAATAAAAATGATGTTACACACTGGTGTCACTCTGTGTGTATGTGCAGATACAGACTGGTACACAGCTGGTGTGCCTTTAATGTTCATTCATGTGTCAAAGGAGTGTCCTTGCATACTCCTCTGTTCTTGCAAGGTATCGACAATGCAAACCTTTCATTGCCATCTTTGATTTTCTGCACACCGTCTCTTTCCACTGGTGCCGTTATGTCGTCACTGTAGGTCTTTGTTCGGCGTTCTCAGGGGAGCGTCTCCAATTGTTGAGAGGAGTTGGCAGTCTCCTCTAGACTTTACCTGGCTCACAGCAAACAATAGTCAATGGGCTGAGGAGAGCGAGGAGAGTGAGTAGAGCTTTTGAGGCTTTTGGAAGGTTGTGTAAAAGATAAATCAAACGTAGGATGAATTTATACTCAGTCACACTGTCACTGTCAGATTCAAGCTAGGATGGGACACTGTATCAGTTACTGCAAAGGGAAGACAGGCAGAGCAAAGAGACGAGTCGTCTCTGGTGCTGCCACCCATAGAGACGAAGAAAATGAAGATGTGGCTTCTCTCACTGGCAACATTCAGGATGGGATCATTTGTCACTGTTAGGTTGTCTGACTTTATTCACTTCTTCCTATTGTGTGGTAAAGACTGTCACCTGATGTACTTGTTGCATCTTGCATAAGTGATCATTGACTAAAGCTGTTTGATGTTTTCATGTGTTCTCAGAAGCATTTCTTTGCTACCCATATTATATGTTATGATCAGGCTTTGACAGCAGGTTACTTTCAATGGAGCACTTAGTGACACATGCATGTTAACCATACATTAAAGACTGTGTAAAGTGAATTCAGACATTTTCTTCTAAACACATTAAATATGTCATAAATGTATTTCTAAAAAATGTGTAAAAAGCATTTCAACCATTTAGATTTGAATTGTGGAGCTAGGCTTCACAAACTGTTTCAAGATTAAGCATAAACCCGCCCCTGCTGCTGTAGAGGTATACTGTAAATACATTCAGCACACACTACTATTACTACAGTCTACAGTTAGCCAATTAGCCGCCGAGCTAGCAACTGGATAGCCGCCGAGCTAGCAGCTGAGTTATTAGCAGAAAGCTCTCAGACGTAGCGTCCATGTTTCGGGTAGAGGTGGTGACTTTGATTGACAGGTGACACTTGGTAGGGGGCGGGGTTTCAGCAAACTCGGTGGGCACTCCCACAGTGTTTGGTAGCAGAGAAAGAGACTGATTTTTACACAACTTTGAAGCCTAATTTCATATATTTGGCAAATTCTTTAATCATTCAAATTTGGCAGGGTGGTTAACAACACACTTTTCTGTGGTATGTCAAACTCAGAACACATATTTATTCTTACTTTACACAGACTTTAATAAACTGCCTATAGCGACTCCATGATTTTCAATTCAACTCCTCAGCATTATCATAAACATGCCTATGGGCATAAAGCACTGTGTGTACCTCAGTTGAAACACCTTCATGTTACACATTATTCCAAGTTCACATGCTTTGCCGCCTCACACAGAGACAAACCCTCGACTACATCTCTGTGACGGGATGATTGATGCGACATGCTCTTGCATTTGTTTTCCCCTTTCTCAGCGCTGTGACATTTATTTCCCCCTGTATGGACCTGCTGCACTGCGCTGATACAGAGCAGAAATATGAACAGGTGTGACGTGGGTAATTTGTCCACATGGCCCGGAGCAGTGGTTGGCCAAAAATGGGCAGCTCAGCTCAGTTTAAAGTTGAAATCCAGTCCAAAGCGGCTGACCAGGGTCTTTGTAGGCGACCCCAAAGGAATCGCTTATTTTTTCAAAGCACAAAGGCTTCAAAGCCAAAGTCTGCAAATGCTTTCGACTGCTGTCTCATATCACATTAAATGCCTCACTGTAGCTCAATAACATGTTCAAAGTGAAATGCAATGCTTATTTCTCCATAACGCCGTGTCAGTGGGAAGGCTTGTCAATGTATGTAATTATATTTAATTTAAATGAATAAGATGCAGCAACCCTGTCTCCTAGAAATCATGTGTGTGTTCTTATCAACAGTAATGAGGAACATTTTTTAAATGAACATATTTTCCATATTGCAACATGTCAAAATATAAAGTAAGTATTATTTATAGATTAAGTATTTTACATGTTTTTGCAACATCATCCACTCTTTCAATTTTATATCTGGTTGTAGTTACTTAAGCATAATTAAGGTTCTTTCTGGTTATGTTTGGATACTTACAGTGTTGTCTTAAAGGTTAGAAATGACTCATCGCTATGTTTAACTGTAGAGAAAATCTCCTAACAGATCTTTTTTCAACTTGAAATTTGATAACCTCAACATTAGAACATGTGTTCATATTTCCATGAAAGCTGTACACCACCAGGGTACCAAGACTGTCTTAGGCTCAGTTTTGACTCAACACTTACAAAATCATTTTCACGCCATAAAAACCACACACACACACACACACATTATAAGAAGTTGAGATTGTGTTACTACTGACTGAACTCAAACGAAACTGTCTTAATGTGCAACATCTCACCTCCATGACCCGACAACATGGCTCAAGATCACAGACAAAATAAAAAAATAAACAAAATTTCAGACAGTACCCTCCAGTTCTCTCGTTGCTGATGCCATCAGCCCAACAGATCATAGATCAGCTTTATTCAGATGTCCAGAAGGAACCAGAGAACAGTGATTTAGAAGAGAAGGAGCTGTCTGAAGAAGAAGAAGAGAAAGAAAGAATACAATGATGATGATGCATGATGCTTCTTCTTCTTTAGATGAAGTTGAAAGAGAGGTATTTTTGAACAGAACAGCAAAATAACATAGTCTTTGTCACTGTATGACAACCATAGCAGGATGGCAGTGCAAAATGTCATAAGGATATTCTCAGTACACACAAGACATGCAGCTGCCGATGCCTAGCACATCATGTTCCTCACAATAACCGAATAAACATCTTCTCCGGATGTGACAAAATTGTAAAGGTTTCTGTATATATGTGGAGACAACTTGAAAAGGAGGAATGAGACCGACCTGCGTACATGACTACATGCTGCTAATATTAGCAGGTGTTAGCAGTATGCAGATAGTGCCACAATGCCAATGAACATCTTTGACTTTTTCTGAAGAGTACTACGATTTGATAACCATGAGTCAAGACCTGCGAGATGTATGAAAGACAAACTGGCGGCCATAAGAGATGTCTGGGAGAAGTGAGAGGAGCCATAACTCTACAACCCTGATCCTGAAGTAACAATAGTTGAGCAACTGATACATTTTCCTTTCTGGCGGTATATGTGCAGATAGCCAACAAAGTATGACATCAAGATACGGATGGCCTGTAATGCACAATCCAGTTCCAGTTGGAAGATACACAAGGATGCTGACCAGTAAGGAATCAAGCGTATGGTTGGAAGATACAAGTCTACACAAGGATAATGACTAGTAAGGGCTTGGAGGAGAACCAGAAGATGTGGGTTATGCTTGATGCAATGATGATGATGATGATGGGGCACAATGTCTCATGTGACAATTTCTTCACCATGAGGAAGATCATCATGGTTGCTACAGTTATTAAGAACAAACTGCAGCACACTGCACAAAACAGCTGATATCAGTGGTCATGAGGACAGGAAGCCAGCCATTATCCAGGACTACAACCACAACAAAGGAGGCATGGATAACCTGGACAAGGTGATTGCAACTTAAAGCGGCAGGAGGATGATTGCTTACTGGCATCTGGTCTGCTTCCATAACATCACAGATGTGTCTTCATGATATGGAACAAGATCAACCCTACCTGGATGTCTGATAAGCGGAATAAGAGAAAGGTGTTCAGCAGCTGGGAGAAGCTATTGTAACCCACACACATTTGAAGAAGGGAGCGCCCCCCCCCCCCCCACACACACACACACACACCCCCACACACACACACACACACAGCAGCCTCTGCAGCAATTGTGAAAGCTGCTCAAGGGGCTGAATCTTGTCCTGATTGACCTCAGACTGCAGCTGTGGCAGGCAAGAAGAGGAGATGCCAGCTCTACCCCGTAAGAAAGGACTGTGTACATCTGCAAAGTCCATACACACACACACACACACACACACACACACTTGCTTACTGTCCTACATGTGCTAACTAGAGTTGATTGATTAATGTTCGACCTGTTTTTGTTTTGTGTCTATTAAAAAATGGTAGAAGGCTATTATTTTGGATCTGAATTCCTCATTGTTCAGTATATAATAATATATATCACTATGTTGCCAAAAAGTTGAAGACTAATTGATTCCTTCCATAAAGTGCACTCTCTGCATATTTCTGCTGCTTTCTTAGGCTATTCAAGTGCTATCTCGTGCTAAAAAACTGTTTATACCTATGCAGTACCTGTAGCAATAATAATTAGCATAATTACTACAGGTGTGCTATGATAAAAATGACTGGTGTCCACTGATTAAATGCAGTGTTTCTGGACTCTGAGGAGGGAAAAGCCAGATATTCACAAAGTTTGTGATGAATGTCACGTTTCTTCATGTAAAATAGATTCAGGGATTAAAATTCAATGAGGCTGCTTTATTTTAGGGGTTTAGTGAAGGAGTGTTTTTAACATTTAGGACAAGACAAATGCAGAATATTAAAGATATACTAAAAAAAACAATGTTTATACTTCAGAAATAATCCCTAATCATTGTTGACTGGCTGGAAGTGTGTGTCTGCCCTCTGCCTGTATTCTCTAATGTTCTTATTATTTTGCTATGTTTGGGATGTTTCTGAACATCAGCCTTTGGGCAGTAAGTGTGTAGCCCAGGGGCAGAGCTAGGGGGTGGCCCCAAATGTTTTTTCTCAAAAGCCCTCAATCTATTTTTAAAAAGACAATTCTGAATCAAGTCACTTTTTCTGAACAACTGACTGATTGGCCTGTTTTCGGTGCAATATGATTGGTGCCTGGTCCAAGACGGGGTTTTTTTTTTAGCTTGCAATACCATTTTAATAATTTACTGTAATGTAACTAACTACTTAACTTCATTTAGACCATACTTAATAAAAGTAAAATGACTGACTTTGGAATTACTCACTAAAAAGTAAACAAAATAGTTACATACAGTAACATGAGTACTTGTTAGTAGTTATTTCCACCTCTGCTTATTGTTATTTATTTATTTCTATGTGTAGTCTTTTGGGGAATTTGTTAACAAGGACCAAAATAAATCACTATTAATATTACTAATGTTTGTTGTAGTCATACAATGCAATAACATGTCATTCTGTGCATGTGACTCATCCAAAAAACTCCTAGATCCGCCCAAGTTAGTATGTCTTTAAGACTAGACATAGGTCAAGGTTAGGGAAAGATTGTGATCTTGGATAAATAATGGAAAAGTCAGACATGACTTGAAGCATTACTTTCTTCTTCTTTTCTGTATATTTGACTGATTTCAACCAAAGTAGTTTTATTGCCTAAACCTAACCAGACACAGGATTTACAATGCAAAACCCCATATGACTCAGTACATCCACCATTCACCCTGATCACTGCTACATACTGCTTCACTGAACATAATCAAGGCAGCAATTACATTTTTATCAGAACATATCTGGCACCAAATAATTATAGTATATACAGTAAAATGACTTGTAGGGTTGGATGATGGCAGGCCAGGGGAAAATAAATGGGGAAAAGTTTAATGTTTATCTTTAATAGCTTTTACAGTCAGCAATTGTTTGCTCACCTCTCTGAATGGGGTTTGATGATTTGCTTAAAACAATAAGTTGGCCTCTACACTCCAAATGATCTCTTGTCTAAACTTGGTATCTGAGTTTGAAAAAGCTTATACAGTAGAAAAGCTAAGTATAGAAAAACACAGAAGGCCTGTTCTGATTACATTCTGTTTCAGTGCTTTGAGCAGGCAGAAAGGAAAGTGTACAGAATCCATTTAAAACACGGAGACCTTTCCCTCTGTAATCTGCACATAGCACTATTTGTATCATTAATTAATTTCCCCAGGGTTGTTTCTGTAGCCTTTAGTACCCTGGCAGGTGCAAATGCCAGGAGCTTTGAGCCTATGAAAATCCAGGACGGGTCAAGTAATAGGTCTCACATTAATTGGCCGGCTTGCGTCAGTCGTGGAACGGAGCTTTCGTAGGTGCGGTAACAAAACTGGAGTCGTGCAGGACTTAGATGACACCACCGGAGAAGAAGAAGTAGATCTGAGAGGAGACGGGGAGACGGGAGGAGTGGGAGCGATAGAGAGTGGAGAGAACTCGTTTTCATTACACACTTATTCACAGTCCTAGTATCATGTGTCCCTGTCTTATCTCCTCTCTCGATCCCTCTCCTTATCTTCGCTCTCCCTGCTCAGCACCCCCCCCCCCCCACCTCCCCCTCCTTCTTTCTCTCCTCCTGCTCTCGATTTTGCTAGCCGCAAATTTGGATGAAGTGTACAGTTGTTACAGCCAAACACAAGTCGGCACAACCCCTGTACTTTTTACGGATTGTCTCTTGATTGATGTTCTCATATCTATTGCTCGCACACACTCAGCAGCTCTCAGATAGAAATAGACTATTAGCATTGGCTCTGTGCCGTCTCCTCTCGCTCTCTCTCTTACTCTCAGTAAGTTAGACTCCAATCACCGGACGATCTTGCTGGCAGGAGAGAGAGAGAGAGAGAGAGAGATGGGGGGGGGGGGGGGTGATAGAGAGACAGATAAAGATAGTCAGATAAAGTAAGAGCTAACAGAGGAGTGAGGACAGAAACAACAAGAGAGGAAGTTGGAGAAGAGGGAGGGAGGGTGGAGGAGGAGGGGGCGGTGAGAGAAATGCATAATAGGTTTTCCTGTAATATGCTGTCATTGCCATCCAAGTGTATGAGTGTACACTTGTGTAAGTTGCAGTGCACTGCAGAAAACTGGAATATAGAGAACACTGACACTTAAAATAGCAAGAATAAGCTTTTGGTGGGGCGGTTGTAGGTGTATGTGTGTGTGTGTGTGTGTGTGTGTGTGTGTGCGTGTGTGCGTGTGTGTGTGTGTGTGTGTTCACCATATGTAAAAGGAGGTATAAGTGAGATAAAACAGAGTAGAGTTTATAATAGAGATTCAATGGGATATAAAAAGGTTATAGTCAAGTGACCAAACAGAGTAGATGTATACAATTTTTTCTCTCTCATATTATGCAATATTGTGCAAAAGTCAGAGGCCACTACTAACTTTATTTTCCGGTCTCTTTATTAAGATACAAACAGAAAATACAGGAAATATGTACACATAAATTAAAAAAAACACAATTTTCAGACAAAAGTCAGTATTTAGTGTGACTTCCCTTATCTTGAGCTCTTTTGGGGAGAGTGTCCTGAAGTTGATTGAACCTGATTTCCCTTTTTAGAATGGCCTTGCAGATGTGGAATTCTGTGATCTTTGGCATTTTGAATGGAATGATGTGATTGAAAGTTGGTCTTATTAGTTGGCCATATTAGCAAGCTTCCAATAACTTAAACAACATGTGTATATAATGCTCAAGCATGTCTTACACAAACCTGATGTAACTGACCTTATTCACAGCAGCATTTGACATGAAATAGCAGGACCAATACAGATGTTAGCAATGACTTTAATTACATTTAGGTTTAAGAGAGCCAGGTACTTGCTACTTGCTACTTTAGCCTTTAGAAGCTGTTTTTTCTCTTTTTTAATACTCCATACACATTTCCTGTATTTTTTGGTTGTATTCTAATAAAGAGACAGACAAATTATTATATATGGTTATTACAGCATTGCTCAAACAACAAAACTAATGGTGGACTAAGACTTTTGCACTCTACTGTGTATATACATACATAAACATACTTGCAGCCATTTAAATTCAAATTGGATGTATTTACCTTTGCCTCAGACAAGTTGAATCATCTCATAGAAACATCTGGGAATCACATGTTGCATCACTGTTGTTTGACACTGATTCCTCATTATGCATCACTATCATCTCCTTACTGCTGGGCATTTTAAATCAAGCAAACAGTAGTCTATCTTCCAGCCGTTCCGGTGCTCCCACCTCAACCTCCACCTCCATATTCATTATGTGCCTTTGAAGAACTCACGACTGCCTGAACACGAAGTGATGCATGTAATACTCTGATATATCGGTGTGGGTAATGAACTTTGTTGCAGAAAGAAAGGTTTTTTTAATGTAATGTCGGTTGTTTAATGATGTGAGTCCAAAAGAACACTAATACTCATTTTATGAAAAAGCAAAAGCAAAGCAGGGTTTATTTGTGTATATATATATTTTTTACATTCAGTAAATCATCTAGTGAGTTCACAGCTTTCTGCCTCGCTACTCCAGACTTCTTAACAAAATAGTAAAGTTAGTGTAGAAGCGTGACCTTACCAGTCGTCCTACATTGTTATGCCTGTTTGGTGAAACTTAATGATGCACATTCGGAGTGGGAAGCACAAGCGCGATTATCTATCACACCCCTGGAAACCCACATTGGCTTGACACAGCAGAAAAGTGGGCTCAGCTTTTAGGGGAGAGATGGATGAATTGGGCTTATGCTTTGGGAGTTTCTCGCAGGCCCTAACCTGATCTGTAGTTCTTGGATGTTTGACTGGGGAGCTGTGAACAGTTGGTGCATGCATGTGAGCACAGGTGTGTTTGTGTCTGTGTGACCCCCACTGTGCTATTTTGACTTGAATACAACAGAACAAAGAAAAGGGAGTCAGTGAAAGTCATACACAGAAGTTATAAGCTGTTTGTAATTATATTCCAGGCTCACTGTCATACTCTGTTCAGCTTGTTTAGGTTTATTAACTAAATAGTGTTACGTTCAAAGATGATTAGACATAGCATAATATAAGAAAGTTTATTGTCATTGTTTATTGTCAAATTCAGTTTGGTACTCTCATAGAAGCAAGGCACATGATTAAAAAAAATCAACATAAGACAAAAACTGCATGAATCGACAACAATAATGAATAAAATTGATTGAGCATTTTATTATAACCAAATATTTTACAGGTATGTGTTGCTAAGGTCTGCCCCCTAGTGGCCAAAAAGCAAAGCAAATAAAAACTGATTATATGATGCATTCAGTGCTTTTTAAGATTGTGGTGATGGTCAAGTTTTGGAAAGGTTAGTTCTGATGTTAAAGAAACAATGCAAACTGTGTTTTTGTGTCAAAGTCAAGCCTAGTGTACACCCAATCATCCACCTAACCTCCTCCATGAGATGATTTTGGTGCTACAGTATAACAACATCATACTACTTATTTTCTGCTAGTGGTCTATTTTTACTGCCTAAGGAGTTCACCACTATATTTAATGTATTAACATTGGGATAAAAATGGATTTTCTATAATACAGCAAATGACATTGTTAACCTGAGGTTTGCAGGCAATATCACTAACTGAGTTGTTCCTTTGATATCAGTTTACTGGATTTAAACTCATTGGTGAGAGCTCAATACATGTCCATTCTGATAATGAACAAAAGATCAGATCATAAGATCACAAGTCCAAAAACAGACATGTATGAGCAAGTGGAGGAACTTCATTCAAATTAAAAACAAATTAAAAAGCACTTAAGTGGTCAACTTCTTTATTATTATAGGTGTATTCAGCTTTTTGTTTGTATCCTATTGCTGACTCAACTACAGTAATAGTATACTTGATGCAGCAAATGTATACATGTACTTGTAAGCGAGCAAAGTGCACTGACAACCACACTGCATTACTACTACTTAGAAGAAGTGACAGCAACATGTCTTACTTAAGTGAAAACAAACAAGAGCAATAATCAGCGTTTATGCAAAGAGCTTTCCTTTACGGCGCTCGCTGCTCAGCTTTTATCTATTGTCTAAATTAGCTCTTACCACAAATAGTTTTCTCTCTCATTCTGTGTATCCCACCCACACCTGCTGTTGACACACAAACATGCACAGATGCACACAGTTTATGCCAGCATTTTGCTCCCGATGTAACCGGCTTACAAGTGGGCGGCGAGCGTCTTCCCTCGCCGTCGTGCTCCCTGATCCCTTTGAGTTGACTGAGATAACTGTGGAACAAGTCTTAGATCAGAGTTAGAGAGAGCTCATCTGTCTCAACACATCCACAAGGGTGACAGCAAAGCTCCTTTCTCACCTAAGAACTTCTAAATTAGCTGTCAAGGTAAATGATTTACATTCTCAGTATGTATGGGCCAAGAGACTCCCTTTTTGGTTTTATGAAGTGTCAGTTGGTGCCAGGTTTTGGTGGTATCCATATTATGGTTGGTTCTATTTTTGATTGTTTTTGTGTCTGTGTGTGTTCTCTGTACATTTCTTATTCAGTGTCTGCCAAATACTGAGTTACATGTGGGTACAGTGCCCAGAAATGGGCAAAATGATAAAGGGTGGCGGATTGTCCCAAAAATTGCTAAAATGAGCCAGGGGGGCGGGCTGTTTGAAAAATGAGTAAAATGAAGCACTGCAGGGATATTATTGGAAAAATGGCCAATGAGTAAAGCGTGCTGGTGACACGGATAAATGGGCAAAATGACCAACTGCAGGGGTGTTACCGAAAAAATGGGTACAGCACCCAAAAATGGGCAAAATGACCAACTGCGGGGGTGTTACCGAAAAAATGGGTACATCACCCAAAAATGGGCAAAATGACCAACTGCGGGGGTGTTACCGAAAAAATGGGTACATCACCCAAAAATGGGCAAAATGACGAATGGTGGCGGATTGTTCCCGAAATTCATAAACGAGCCAAGGGGGCGGGCTGTTTGAAAAATGACTAAAATTAAGCACCGAGGGGGCCTTACCGAAAAAAATGGGTAGTGCCCAGAAATTGGATAAACACTTCAGGCGTGCAGGTTACACAAATGGGCAAAATGACAAAGGGTGGTGGATTGTCCCAAATATTGGTAAAATGAGCCAGGGGGACAAGATGTTTGAAAAATTAGTAAAATTAAGTACAGTGGGGGCCTTACCGGAAAAATTGTGCCTAAAAAAGAATAAAGCACCTAAGGCGTGCAGACAAGTATTTATGCTACTCAAAATCAGGTTATTGTGAGTTTGACTCATAGTGACTCCTTATATAAACTAGTAAAGGATAGTATGATGATTCTTAGAGGGTAAGGGTAAGGTATTAAGTCTGTGGTGTGTCCTGCACCTCTAATGAGACACCTTGACAGTCTGACGGATTCACTAAACTTCTGCCAGACCTGACCAGCCTCCTCTGTGTCCTCTGACTGTTAAGGGCAATCCCTTACCAAAACATTCACGCTTTTCACACACACACACACACACACACACACACAAATCCTGACTGGGCTCTGATGCCGGCTATAGCAGCTCAGTATAGCCCCTAAGGGTGTGTAGCTCTGACAGTCCTGTGGTAAGAGGCAATATTGCGAGCCGCTCTCTCTAACATTGGGGTCACAGTCCGTGCCTCACGACATGCCACTTTCTGCCACTCAAGCAAAACTCTCAACAAATCACTATGCTGCCTAGAGAATTATTTCACAGAGCAAGCAAGAACATACAAGCCACGTTTGCTTTTGTGCGTCAGCCAATGTGTGTGTGCATGCTTTGGCGTGTACACAAAAATGAGGACATGTGTGGCCATTGTGTTTGTGCGCTGTCTCATTTGTTGACTGATTTGTTTGGACCTTCTCTGGTTTTGGAGATAAACATGTATAGCCAGATATGAATATTCCTAATGGCTTTTTAATGCCTTTCTAATTTGCCCTTTAAAGGGCTCTAATGGACTGTCCCCATGTTTGCACAGAGAGAAGGAACAGTGGCTCTGACTCATTTAGCGGTTACCTTTGAGCCTGCATTAATAAAACAGTGGCATATTAGACTTTCAGTCTTCAGAAGAATCATAATGTCAACAATCTGCAGAACTTTATTGTGTGAACTTCATTATGTGACTTGTTTGACTGTCAGCTATTAAATTTCCAATGAAAAGATTCCCAGGGTTCCAGCTTTACTACAAAGCTGGTAATTTATTCAGAGTGAAAATTAACATTTAAGGGAAGATTTCAAAAGTGAAAACAGGCTGGTCTGGCTTTTAATTTCCAGGCTTCAATTCCTGGTTAACGCAAAGGGATTTACTGCTCTCAAATATGTACTCCATGTCAAAATATAGGCTATGTATTACTGTGCAGACCACATGTTTATGATATTATCATTGTTGTTAAGATTTTTGATGCCAATATCAATATTTATGAGTTTCAAAAAATCTGAAAATCATGTTTTAGACATTTGTTTTATTTAGTTCTTTCTCATTTTACAGTTAAACAGAAAAATACATGTAAGATATATATATATATATATATATGTATATATATATATATATATATATATATATATATATATATGTATATATATATATGTATATATATATATATATAAATATATAACCTTCAGTGCATTGTGCATGTGTGTGTCTCTGTGTCACAATGCACTCATGATGAAAAAGCAATGTAACACCACATCACAGTGCGTAGCTGATAGTGTAGTCAGTGATGGAGGGCTTGAGACATGGAGGGGAATCATTTGTGAGCCCTATAAATCACGTGGTGTCTCTATGTGTGTTTGCATGAGAGAGTGTGTGTGTGTGTGTGTGTGTGTGTGTGTGTGTGTGTGTGTGTGTGTGTGTGTGTGTGTGTCAGAAAGAGAGAAAGGCCAGCACATGAAGAGAGAACATGAACACTGATAAATGTATCATTATTAATGGTGCAGCAGTGCCTCTTTTGTTCCAGTAAAACATATGTGTTGGTTAACAGTAGTAATCACTGGTAGGGGAAGTGTATGTGAGTGAGAGGGAGAGGGAGAGGGAGAGGGGAAAGGTGTGAGCAAAGGTTGATTGCAAAGCCATTTCCCAAGGCTTTGTCGCGCTCTGTTAGCTGAGGAGTTCCATTTCAGAGACAATTTGTCTACTGCTGAGCACTTTGGCAAAGAGTGGCCTTGTGGTGAAGACAGTCTGGAGTCTATGTGTGTGTCTATATGTGTGTGTGTGTGTGTGTGTGTGTGTGTGTGTGTGTGTGTGTGTGTGTGTGTGTGTGTGTGTGTGTGTGTGTGTGTGTGTGTGCGTGAGAAAGAGAGGAAGACAGAGAGAGTGAGACACTTTTACAGTAGCTGCCTTTGTATGTTTTCTGTGCACTTCATATACAATATATGCACTTGTATAGTTAGATATACACATAAACATATCTATTTATCTACAGATATAGATAGAGAGAGATGTGGGATTTACATAGAAGATATCTGTGTGTGTGTGAGACAGAGACAGAGCGATAGAGAGAAAGAGAGAGAGAGAGAGACAGAGCAATAGAGAGAAAGAGAGAGAGAGCCTTTGTATGTTTTCTGTGCACTTGTATTCAAATAAGTGTTATACAGAATATGCACTTATATGGTTAGATATACAAACATATACAACTGCAACATCTATCTGTCTATCTATCGCTCTATCTATCTATCATACATACAAATATATGAGAGAGAGAGAGAAAGACAGAGAGACATGGTATTTACATGGTATTCACATAGATCATATCAGTGTGTGTGTGTGTGTGAGTGTGTATTTTTTGCATGTACAGGAAAGTAGTACACCAGAGCTCCTAAATCAATCACTTGTGACATTAGCCCAGATGCAAGCTCCCTCCAATCACCATCTAGCAGCCATCAGCGGCTGGATGAGTGGCCACATTAGCAGGGTCATGATCCACTCCTCAGCTCGTTTTCAAGGCCAGTGCCTGCTTGGCCGTTCGCCCACAAGATTTTTGGAGAGGTCCTCCATCATCTTCAAACCTCAGCCTCAGCCCTGCTGCCGGCACACAGGAGGAAAGGGGGGGGGGGCATGCAAAGAAAGTGACTCTGGCCCCATTTTCAAACCATTTTCTATTTCCCTTAGCACCATTATTCCATCTTTAACAGACTATACATCTCTAGCACATCTTTCTTTCTTTCACTCTTAATTGGAATGTTTGATCTTTGGCGATAACATTATTATCCTCTGTGGCATTTATAGCTGTAAGTTGTGCCATAGTCATCATTATTTTTCATTAAATTAAATGCACCTCCATGTGTAACCACGCAGTTGTTTACAGTATATTAATTAAAGTTGTGAAATTCAATCCAACTGAGGTTTACTGGAGCTATATAGTGATTATAATTTTTGTTATCGATTTGATTTGACCTTTATTATACAATATAGCATCGTAGCATAATTGCATTATAGCATAAGGACCAACATTACCTGCTGTGCTTGTACCTGGAGGAGTCGTTGATACTCTATTTTAGTCAGTTGTTGGTGTCCATGGTGACTCATAGACCTGCTCGTCTTTGTAAAGGCAAATTAAAAATGTTTCAATAGTGAGGTCCTTTAGATTGTGTAACACGAAAGACAGTGTACAAGATGGTTATTGATGATGTGCTGTATTATACATACTTTAAAATGTATAAAACGTATAAAATATAGTTTAAGCACATTAGGAAAAGCAACCAGGTCACATTTCCTTCAAATATTTGTCTAAAATTAGAATGAACCCTAATCCTAACCCATTTTTTTAGCCATTAGTAAGTTTCTGGTGGGAATTCAGTGGGTTTATGTTTATTAAAATGCATGCACTGTCTGTCTGTGAGAGACTTGACACCTAAAAGTACAAGAGCAAAATAAACAGGAAAGACAGCTTCTGCAAGATACAGCATGTAGTTGATGTTATGTTGCTTATACAGTCAAAACTTCCTTACTTATTCATTTTTTTTGGAACTTTCTCACAGGTATACGATCCTGCGAGACCCAGCAGGCTGGCTGAGTGTGAACCCAGTCAGAGGAACTGTCAACACTTCAGCCTCTCTGGACCGAGAGTCTCCTTATGTCCATGACAATAAATACACAGCTGTCTTCATCGCCACAGACAATGGTAAGTCATAGAAGATTAATGATATGAAAAGTATATGACATTTAAATGATCAAGAAGACCTTAAAGACCGTGTAAAGTGAATCCAGACATTTTCTTCTAAACACATTAAATAGGTCATAAATGTATTTCTAAAAAAGGTGTAAAAAGCATTTCAGCCATTTAGATTTGAATTGTGGAGCTAGGCTTCACAAACTGTGTTTCAAGATTTCTGTGTTCAGGATTTAGTGGGCCGGTCTGAAAATGATTAGCATAAATCCGCCCCTGCTGCTGTAGAGGTATAAATACATTCAGCACACACTACTACTACTACAGTCTACAGTTAGCCAGTTAGCTGAATTAGCAGCCGAGCTAGCCACCAAGTTAGCCGCTGAGCTAGCAGCCGAGTTAGCCGCCGAACTAGCAGCCGAGTTAGCCGCTGAGCTAGCAGCTGAGTTAGCAACAGAAAGCTCTCAGACCTAGCGTCCATGTTTCTGGTAGAGGTGGTGACTTTGATTGACAGGTGACACTTGGTAGGGGGCGGGGTTTCAGTGAACTCGGCTTGTGATGTTCTGTTGTTTTTATACTGTTATAATGTCAGCTGTTTACATGGTCAAAGCTCCAAAACTTGGGATGAATGTCAAAAATGACAAAAGCAAGGGTTTCAGCCAGTTAAGCTCTAAACACTTTGTTTGCAATGTTACCTCTACCTTGTGATGACATCAGATTGTTCAACACTATCCATTTCCTAACCTTTCTTGCTAAGGTTGTTGCTAAAGTTGTTCGATAGGAAGTAAAAGTTGTGCGTATTTCAATGCAGATTCAGACTCCAACATGTTTGCGTGTGTTTGAAAAGTTCCCATTTTGAGTAAAGAATGAGGGAAAAAAAGAAATGAAAATACTATGACCACTGTTTGTTTACATAAACCCACAAAGGAGCCAGGAGTCTGCTAATGAGCACCTCCCAAAGCTGACCAATCAGAACAAAGTAGGCTCATCGGGAGGGGGGCCTTAAAGAGACAGAAGCTGAACTGAGGGCTTTCATAAAGGTCCAGTAGAAGGTATATAAAGAGTTTTCTGAGCTAAGAGAAGACAGTATGATCCCACAACATAAATATACATTTGGAAATTTGCATGATTTCCCCTTTAAACAACAAAGTAATAACTGGTAGTTCAAATGGGAAGTGGATGAAGTGACACAGAACATAATTTGGAGAGAACTTCAACATAAAAACAAAGAAAAACACAATCCTGGTCAAACTGCTTTAATGTAACACTGAAAAATTCAACATAATGACATTATAAAAGATTCAATTTCACTTTAAACAAACATTTTTGAAAACGTTTTTAAGAGTATCCGTTTGATAAAGATTATATGCAATGGCAGCACGCCAACAAAGGCTTATCAGCATATATTTATTTCCTCATTTGCATTTTACAAAGAATTCCTCCTGGGTGATACAGTACGTTTCAGAGCACAATCACTGCAGAAAAAGTGGCAACAAAGCCTCGGTTTGCATAGAAGTGCAGCACACCCTTGGAAAAGGACTCTGTGTGTCTGCTCGTTTCACCTCACCACGGTGAAACTGTCAGTACAACGTGACAATGAGATGGCCTTAAGTGGCACTGCTTCTGTCGGACCATATGGTCACTGGTTGGCAGTGTCAGTGAAGCTGCTGCTCTGAGACTTTCCAAGGCACAGATGAAAAGTCTAGAAAGCCCTGGCGTGTCTCTCGCTGTTTCTCTTTTCTTCCCCCTTTTCCCTGTGTCTCTCCGTCTCTTTGTCCCCCGCGCTCTCCCTCTCTCTCGCTCTCTCTCTCTGCCTCTCTCTGTCTCACTCCCTCACCCTATCAATCTATCTGCTCTCCTGTGCTCGGGGAGATTCTGACAGATCCATTAGAGGAACTGAGAGATTCTATTAGTAGGCTGCCGAATAGCACTGTTGTGCTGGGAAATCCGAGAGACCTTAGAAAGATGAGCGTTGAAAGAGGAGTAATGATGGAGCAGGAGGAGATGGGTGGAGGAGGTGGAAAGGGTCAAGGCAAGAGAGGAATGGAAGGAGGTATAAGAGGAGAGGAACAGGAAATAGGTATAAAGCTGGGGAAGTGGGTGAGGAAGAAGTGAGCAGAAGAATAGAAATGGTTGAGATTATAAGTGGACAGGTCAGAGAGAAGGAGATTGGTGTTGGAACCAGAAGAAGAAGATACAGCTTGATAGAACTGTGAAGTTTTCCAGACAAGGATTTTCTCAATGTGTCCTGAAGTTGTTGTTTGGTTGCTTCTGTTCAGTACTTCAAACTCTGGTATTGGCTATATTAAGTATTATTGTATTGTAATATGCTTACAAAGACAACCCGAGCATACTGGTGTTTAGCAGGTGTTCAAAGCATGCTAACATTATTAGCACTAAACACAAAGTAGAGTAAAGGCTGAGGGGAATGGCTTAGTTTAACAGGTACAGCTATTAGACACATTTAAATGGCAATCTGGTTATGCAGCTAGATGAGAAGTCGGAGCATCATCAAATTCATCCTGAGGGGAACGGTAATGTGTGTACATCATTTACATCTATTTCACTCAAAACCACGCATCCATCAATCAATCAAACTATAGCACTTTTCATACATTATGATGTAACACAAAGTGCTTTACAGAGTCAGAACAAACGGGGCGGGGGGGGGGGGGGGGGGGGGTGACATTAACAATAGGAAACGCTTTCATAACTCTCAAGAATCTGCAATGAGGAAACACCAGAGACGTAGGATAGAAATTAAAAAATGAACAAAATAAAAAGGTAATAAAAGATTCATTTAAAAAATTTAAATTATATAAAAGGTAAGAATCAAATTAAGTCATTACAGAATGAAGTAAAACAGACATTAAAGGTGGGTTATAAAGAAGAAACAATAAAATAGAATAAACAGAAATATAGTAGTAGAACAGGCTAAAATAGAAAAAAAGACATTAATAAATAAATAAAATTCAGTTGAAAGCCAAATGAAAAAGGTTTTAAAAATATCAACAGTCTCTGCTGCCCTCAGGTCTCCAGGAAGACTGTTCTAGAAACGAGGACTCTGCTTAGCTTCTTATTTGGATTTAAGGAATAATTCAAATGAATGTTAACCTCATGATGACCCTTGAGGTAAAGTCATTAGGATGCATCCTCTGAGGACCAAAACTGTGTGTCAATCCATCTGTTAAATGTCAATTTGGATACTTGAAAACTTTTTGACCTGCTGTGCACACTGGATAAAATATCAACTAAATGAACTGGATTCATCCTCAGGGGACCATGAACGTCTGTACAACATTTCTATCCGTTCAACAGCTGTGGAAACATGTTTCCTAAGTACCAAAAGTATTCATCTCATTGTAGTGCTCGAATGGAAAAAATGATCACCAAAGTCAGCAGAATTTGTCCTATGGGGACAGTGAGTGTCTGCACACACAGACAGAACACATGGCAGTCCATCAAATCATTAAGATATTTCAGTCTGGAAATACAGACTGTTATTGCCACCCCTTGAGCCCAAAACCATAAAATTCCAACTATAGCCAGTCCTATTTATGTCTAAGATGTTAAAGGTGAGGTGTAAGAAATAGTGGTGTCCATGCTGCTTCTATGGAGCACTATTCTGCAAGAAATCACAGATATAACCAAGGAGAACCATAAAAATTCCTTCACCCAGACCTTTAACAACCTACTGTGTCGACGCTCCACACGTGTTCTGAATACTGATATCTGCCTCAACCTCTGCCTCGCTTCTTTTTTACAGCACGCTCTGTCATTGACAGGACAATTTTGATCTTTCCCCCACGGCGATCCGTGCAATGATTGTATGACAACCCACCGATGTAGACTAGCAACAGGAAATCAATTGACCTCTTACATGTTCATCTGCGGCTTTATGCGAAGACCTCAGATGAATACCTGCAAAACACAGGAGGAGGGGGAGGAGGGGGAGAGTGAGGGAGGAAGACATAGTGTGACAATAGTATGGATATTGTTTAGTGTGTCAAACAGAAAGGGAGGAGGTTAAAGGAGAAGCAGATATAAGAAAAAGACAATTGGGAAAATATATACTGTAATAAAATAATAATATAAAAATAAGATAGTAAGGGAGGTTAGAGAGAGGTCTTCAACAATATTACATTATATTTATCTTAGGTTTTTCCAGCTATATTTCATCACACATTATATCAAAAATTGAGTGTATAATCCCCCAATTTAGACTTTTACCGACATGCTCCTTAAACTCAAAATATATCATCGGTAGCCTTAAGTCTTGTTTTATGTGTCTGAGTTTTTCTGAAAGAAGATTCTTCTCCTTTGTTATGGCCGTTTTTAAAGCCGAGTTGACCTTGTGCACTAGCTTGAAATGAGAAGTATACTCTTGGTAAATGCTTTGCATCAGTTAGCAACAGATTGACTGTAGTTTCTGGTTAATACCGTGAGGCAGGTCAGCTGGAGCAGCCCTCCAGGCAACAACAGATGGTAAACGATGGAGTTGAACATACTACAAGGATAGATGGAGGAAGAAAGGTGAAGACAGAAATAAGACGAAGAAAATGAAAGGGGAGGAGAGGAGGGAGAGAGAAGTAGATCTGGGGATTTAACAAGTAGTGAAGTAATGATAATGTTGATGTAAAGGTCAGGGGTCAATTTTGCAGCACTGAGCCTTGAGTCTGAAGGTTACACTCTGTTGCCATAGCAATCAACTACAATTCCAGGAGAAGCAAACGTCGCCATTTGTCACTACACTATGTGTAAAGCTATATACCTGAATGATTCACCCTGCAGGGTTATGAGTGTGTGTGTGCACCTACATGCAAGTGCACGCATGAGTCTAAATATGTTTCTTTACATGCGCTAGTGCTCACATTCATCTCAGCATCTGTATTAGTGCACAGTCTCTCTCCTCCCATCATGTGTTTCTGATTCTGAGTTAATGACTGAAAAAGGTGCAACCTGAGTTTTGCCCGGGTGAGCAGCACCTGGCAGACCGGCCGAGCGGGAGACCGGCAGACCAGCAGACCAGCAGAGCGGCGCGATATTGTTTGAGGAGATATTGTTCCAACCTGAGCAGAGGGCTTGACGGTGCCTGTTTATATGAACTCTCATCAGTAGCTGCTGCTTTCGCACGCCAACAAATTCTCTTCTGCTCGCTGATTCCCCGCCGGGACACCAGCTGTTCCCTCGTCTTACTCCCCTTTTCTCCTTCCTTCACATTAGCCTTTTTGTATTCAGTGTTTTGGCGGATCTGCCTGTTTGTGTTTGTGTTTGTGTGTGTGTGTGTGTGTGTGTGGGCGGATTAAAGTTGGGGCGACTGGATTGTTGTGTGTTCATTCTGGTTTTTAATGTCTTTGTCCTGGTACATGCGGTGCCTCTCTGGCCTGCCTCTGCGTATCCACTCTGTGCTGTGTGCTTGTGCTTCATGTTTTCTCCCCGCTCATCATTTAAATGTTAAATCACCTCCTGGTGGGAAGCCATTTGTCATTTGGAGGCATGAATGCATTATCAAAGCCTCAGTCATCTGAAATACGGTGGTGCTGCATACACACACACACACACACACACACACATACACACATGCTCACGCACACACACACGCAGTCTTTGGTGTCTGCTGCCACCAAATACGCTATTAAAAACTCTTCAGGTTATGCACGAAAGAGCCAAGCAGTGTTCGCTTTGAACACATGGGTGTACAAGGGCGAGTGTGTGTGTGTGTGTGTGTTTCTGTGTCACAGTGAGTGATAAGTCCTCAGCATTCATCACAGTCAAATCACATCCCTTCAGGTTTAAATCAAAAAGCAGGAGGCAAAAACAGAGGGGAT
This sequence comes from Scomber japonicus, assembly GCF_027409825.1. Classification (NCBI taxonomy): domain Eukaryota; kingdom Metazoa; phylum Chordata; class Actinopteri; order Scombriformes; family Scombridae; genus Scomber; species Scomber japonicus. The sequence continues at coordinate 31,638,870 of NC_070582.1, read as the reverse complement.
GCCGAATTTTAATGGGTGGCAGAACGAAACTCTTTGGTACTCATATGGAGGTAAAATGAAGTAGGACTGTGTGGGCGTGTGTGTGTAAGTGTGTGTGTGTCTGTCCATCTCTCTGTGACAGGGTCGCATAATAGATTCATCATCTCTTCTCTCAAAAGACAGACAGTGGTAGCCAGCTGTCAGTAGCAGAGATACTCTTTGTGTGTGCGTGTGTGTGTGTGAGTTTGTGCACCTTTTGTGTGTCTTTACATGCGTCCACCTTCACGTGACGTCCGCCTCAGTGCTGCCTCATTGCCATACTAAGTGCTGGGAACCAGTGTGGCGCTCATTGTCGTAATGGGCTGAGTAATTTCCTTGTTTCAGGCCAGCCCCGATACAACGCTTTCACTGCTAAGTGTCTGTCATGTCACCAGCGCACAGTGAGGAAGCCTGGCAGGCTAAATGCAGACAGATAGACTCATGTTGTGTCTTTAGCCAGCTGTGATCAGGCTGCCTCAAACTACAGCAGGGGAAATAATAAAGCATAATGAGCCGGTGTGTCAGCCCAGTGCGCCCAAATCCACAGGCTCAGCCCTAAGAGGCACCAATAGAAAAGAATAGAAATAGTGCAGCAGATCTTCTACATGTGTGCAGCAGATCTTCTACATGTGTGCAGCAGATCTTCTACATGTGTGCAGCAGATCTTCTACATGTGTGCAGCAGATCTTCTACATGTGTGCAGCAGATCTTCTACATGTGTGCAGCAGATCTTCTACATGTGTGCAGCAGATCTTCTACATGTGTGCAGCAGATCTTCTACATGTGTGCAGCAGATCTTCTACGTGTGTGTGTTTAGATGGATGTCAGTGTTGAGTTTTTTATCTCTCTGGTTGGCTTTAAAATATATAATGAAACTCCACTAAACCCTGATTTAGCTATTGATTGAATCTATGTTTGATTAATTGGAGGAGTTGGATCTGGGCAGTTAGTAGATAGATGCATGGTGAATGCTAAAAAAAAAAAAAAAAATCAACCGTGACTGCCCGCTATAACTTTCCAAATTATCTATTATACCAGAGCTGAAAGAGAGTGAAAGCTAAAGTACAGATTGTGTCTAATAGGGTAGTAAATATTGTAACAGGAGGCTCGGTGTCAAGGAGACGAAAAGAGGAACATAGAAAATGAGACAAGCTCAAGAGATAAGGCAGGAAGAAAAGTGACAGGAGGAAATGTTAAAAAAACAAAAAAACCCGACAGGCCAGAGAAATTAAGTGAAACTTTGAGGAAAGGAAAATATGAGGAGCAGAAGATCATTGTGCTTTGCGAGGCAGCAGGTTTCTATGAATCCTGGAAGTGTTTACTCACCTCCTGCTTGTCTTCGGGTCACTCTCACTCCATCCGTATATATCTCTCTCTTGTCAATGCCTTCATGGAGACAGCCACAGAGGCGAGTAGGTTAACTACCTTGCTGAAATGTGTTCTTGCCCAGCCAATCAATTATGACCCCACATAGCAGGTAGGGAGAGGGTGACAGCGTTGTGTGGGAGAGGGTTCAGGGTAAGGAATTAATGGCATCTTGACCCAGGATAATGGCAGTGTAATGGGATATGCTCTGGAAAGCGCAAGAGGATCCCCCCCCCCCCTCCCCGTCTTGCAGCACTGCCTCATTAACCCCAAACTAGCGCTGCACTACCTCCTCACCGACCTCGGCCCTCTCACTTCCTGTCAGCCTCCCGTCTTTCATTTCTCCACTGGTGGCGGGAACCTCTCGGAGAAGTCGTCGTCTTGCAAACAGGCAACGTCTATGATTAAAGAATATGTTTGTTTTGGTTTTGGGAAGAAATGTCTCTGTCTGTTGTTGACTGTAGTCAGGCCTCACCTCGCCTCTTTGCTGTCTGATTCATCCACAGATCAGAAGTCATCAACATGTCTGGTGCTCTTAAATAAATATGCCTTCTGCCCACTCAGCAAGAGAGCTTCTGTCTGAGTGCAGTGATACCAGGCTACTTATTTTAGAAACACTGAAACGGCTGCCTATTTAGAAAGCCAGTATATTCAATATGATATTAAAAAATTTAGAGCCCCCCTACTTCGTCTCTCTCTCTCTCTCTCTCTCTCTCTCTCTCTCTCTCTCTCTCTCTCTCTCTCTCTCTCTCTCTCTCTCTCTCTCTCTCTCTCTCTCTCTCTCTCTCTCTCTGTGCAGATACAGCTTTGGGTGTAGTTTTTTAATGACAGGGATCCAAATGAAATGAGATGAGTGGGTAGTGGAAATGGAAAAGGGAGAGGAACGATAGATAATGAAAGATGAAGTCAGATGATGGAATGGAGCAAATACAGGGCTGATAGAGGATGTCTCTCAGTTTATCTAGAAAGTATGTGATTAGACCCACATAGGAAATGTGTCAGAGGATTAGTTTCTGATGAAGAGTTGAGGGGCAGCATCTGAGTGTAACTGTCTCGGGTGTGTGGTGGTGGGTGGGTTGGGGGGGGGGGGGGGGGGGGGGGCTGTGTTTTAATTACACAGCCTCACAGTTTCAAAGTTGCAGTAAAGGCCACCTTAATTAATACCTCCCACGCAATAGAATGTATGGTGGGAAATGCTCGGTTTATATCAGTGATATTCTCATATTCCTGCATATGTGCTAACTCACACACACTTCTTTTATTTCAGCTTTTTCTAGGCTTGCTTTCACTGGCAGGAACTTACTGGCCCTTCTTTTTTTATTGTACAGGTTGCACTGGTTGAGATCTGATCCAAATACAAGCCTGATCACCTCCACATGTGGTCACTCTGATCCAATCAAAATGCATTCTGAGTGCATTTATACCTGTATGAACATGTATTTTTCATCATCCAGATAATGTATCCAGATGTAGATCACATAATGAAATGGTCAGGTATTAATGGAGCCAAAAAGGCAGGCAAAGTGTCAAGATCAATTAATCAATTAATCAATCATTCACTCAATCAAACTTCATCTATGTAGCACCTTTCATACAGGCTAGTGCTGTACAAAGTGCTTTATAGTTATAATAAGAAAGAACAAGTGACAACATAAAGAAATGAGTAAAACAAAGCTGAACAAACTAAAAGATGAAGTTATATAACAGCTGGACTGAAACTTGGTTAAAATAAGAGATGAAGTTTAATAACTGCTGGACTAAACTAGTTTAGCTTAAGCACTGGCAGAAGCCACGAGTCAGCAGATGTAACATGAGGGTGAAGGAGATCTCAATCAAGCCCACTGTTCTGAGGTCTAAACACCTGTGTAAGTCAGTAATGGCTCATTGCTGTTTGTACAATAGTTAGAAAGCACAAATTATAATGAAGTAGAAGTAACATAGTTTCAAATCTACTTCAATATCATAATTAAAAATTGGCCCATTAGGCCTTTCGATCTTGCTCGAGCAGCGTGAATAGTATGAGTTTAACAAATAGACTAATTAAAGTTGTAGCTCATTTTGATCCAGGAGCTTATCACAGTAAAAATCCTTCAGCAATGATTTTTTTTTATTCTAAGAGCAGACCAAAACCAAAACATCTCCCAAGGAAGGCAATTTTGGTGTTTAATTAGTAGAAAAAGGGCTTGCAGCGTAAGCATACTTTAAGCCGTATCAATACTCTCCTTCTCCAATCACTGGCTAGAATAGCAAACAACTGATAACCCAAACTCTATTGTGAAAGTCATTTGCCAGACTAGCAGCGATGCACCTGTCCCCTGCACCACTTCCCTCCCTGAAGTCATCTCTCTTAATGACTTGTGCCTATTGTAATTGGCTCTGGATGGTTTCATTTACAGTTGTGATGAGCCAATCAGATTAGCAAGGTGTCATGTGATAGTGTTTATCTGATGGGAGTTTTAACAAGGTCTGGGACTCTCAGTGGCATAACAGATAGTAGAGTAGAAAGTGGAAAATATAAAACCTGATACTGTATCTTCAGCATCCTTCATCAGAACAGTGAGTGCACCTGCTCTTCATATGAAATACTGAATCACATCTGATTTAAATCCGTTGACAATCCACAGAGTAAAAAAAAGAGATGTTCTGTTGAGGCAGAGTTTTGTGTAAAATATCTTATTATTCATTTATTTCCTTTTCAATATAACAGCCTCACTGTTTCTTTTGTTTAATGTCGCTTACGAGGGAAAAACTCATGAAGAAACAGAAGCGAAAGCAGCGTTTCACACCTTTTAAGATGCTTTCAAACAACGTATTTTATATTCCCCGTCTTAAAATAGTCACAGTGAAAGTTCAAATTGATTCCCAACAGCGACAGCTTTATGAGTGCTGCTTTTTAATAATGATTTTCCCTACAGCAAGTGAAAGATAACATTTTACCCGTGTTGACGACAAATACCCTCATTACTGTGCAACAAAAGCCTCGTAAGTAAAAAGCCAATAAGTATTTTATCAAACTACTTGTTCAACAAGCATAAACATGGAAAAAAGCGATATTTTCCAGAGTGTCCATCCACCCACCAAGCAGCACGCAGCACATTGGTTTCCACTAATAACACCAAAACTAGATCTGTATGAACCCTTACTTTTAGAATTTGGCAAATTCTAGTAAACTTTACTGCTGACTGAAACAAAGCAGCTCCTCTGCTCTCTGGCCAGCGCTACCTGCAGGCAGTGAGTCACATCAGCAGCAGAGGGAGGAGGAGGAGGGCAGAGGACAGGAGGACGGGAGGAAGGGAGGATGGGCTGCCCGCACAGAGGAGCAGCTGTGCACACATCCCTTGAATTGGGCGCTGGTGACAGATGGGTTGAAATTGTACCTTGTGTGTGCAGATTGCCAGAGGAGGGAAGTAACCAAGTATTTGTACTTCATTACTGTACTTAAGTAGATGTTCCAGGTCTCTGTACTTTACTTGAGTATTTATTTTTCTGACAACGTTTTACTTTTTCTCCCTTCATTTAAACACAAATATGTATACTTTCTACTCCTTACATTGTTAAAACAGGCTTGTTACTTGTTTCAACCTCAGTGACTTTAGAAAATGAAGACATGACGTGCTTTTTTTCCCTTTTGGTGTATGCGCTCCGTGCTGCCCCTGTTAAGATGCCACTCTGAAGGCTGCTCATATCAAAATCCTCTACTGACAGAGACAGTCCCAACTATGTGTGCAGACAGCAGCAGGAATCCTCCTACCATATGATCACATGCTGTGTGTTAGGCAACTTTCCATCCTTCACCTCAATCATTGGCATGTACTGGGTCAAATTAGGCTTTGTGGTCATCACAACCCTTAGCAAAAAGTAGTATACTTGAAGTTCATTTTATTAAGTATGCTTGAGCGTAAGTATAAGTATAGCAAGTATACTACGGAGCAGGTACTTGTAGTGTACTAGAACGTTTACTAATTTAATACCTCTTGGGAATAAATTGGAACATTTTTGAGTTTATAAAAGTATATTTTATAAGGTCATTCTAAGTTTACAAAAGTACACTTTCAAGTATAAGTACACTCATCTATATACTACTAGTGTACTAGGTTTATACTTGTAGTCCTCATTTTAGTTTATTGAAGCCACAAGTACACTCTTCTATATAGAGCCATTGTACTAGTTCTATACTATATGATCTTGAACATATAAGTTTATAACAGGGTAATACCTCAAAGCTAAAAACATTTTTATTCTGTTAAATGAAATGTAAGCACGAGTAAATGACTTGACCTTATTCTGTACTTGGATCAAGATATACTAAGTATTAGTACTTTGTGGCAGATAGAAGTAAAAAGTATACTAAAGTACAAGTATAAGCTTTAGTATTAAAGTAGAAGTGTAAGTCTTAGTATTAATGTACTTAGTCTTTGACTTTTCTTTATACTTTTCAGTATAAGCCAAGTATACTTCACTCTACTATTCTTAAGTATATAAATATAGTATATAAAAAGTAAACTTCAAGTATACTGCCTCAGTTTTAGTATAAAATAAGTATACTCATAGTACACTTGAATAAACAACTTTTTGCTAAGGCCATACCAAATGTTGACTGTGAGACACTGTCTGCCCTTAACATGGCTGGCAGTGAGTCTGCTCATTTTGGGGAAAACACGAGGCACTCTGATTTATAGTGTTGCTATAGCAGCCGAGGTCATGTGTTTTCCTGTCTCTCTGTGAACACAGTAGAGGTAACTGTTGTCAGAGGTTGGATATGATGAACCCTGAGTAGCATCTAGGTACTCTTCTTATCTGTAGACTAAATTCTATATGCTGGTGATGGGTTGGATATGACTATATTTGGGCATGGCTCAAAGTATGGCATAATCTGTGATGTGAGTGAGTCAGTAAGGAGGGATTAATGCAGTTTTAAAAAATAACGCATTATGCTCGGCCCTTAATCACATTGTAATTAACGCGTTAACGCTAACAGTTATGATATTTATATATAGTCTCTTTTTTTAAAGATTTATTTGGAGCTTTTTGCCTTTGTTTAGATTTTTTTAGATAGTTTTTTGTTTTGTAGAGTTATCAAAAGAGGCATTGTGTATCATTTTTACTTTTTACTTTCTTACTTTTACTTGAGTAAAGGAGTTGAATCAGCGCTTCTACTTTTACCAGACTCTTTTTTTTACACAAGTATCTGTACTTCTACTTAAGTACAGACTGTGAGTACTTTAGCCACCTCTGTCACATTGTGTTTCATAGACGATCTAGCCAAAAACGTACGGATCCGTGTGAATGACAGTTATTCACAGTAGAGGTTGTGAGTTTCCCTGGAGAAACAGCAAAGTGAGAGCACAGCTGTGGGGAGGTGGGGGAGGGGGGGGGTTTTGGCAGGTCTGCTTACACTGTCTTAGTTTACCATTTCCCTGATATGAACATGTTGATATCTGTCCTCCAGTGTAGGGATTACCTCGCTCTCCTCTCCTCAGTTGTTTGGTGTATTACTTTGTGAAGTCTTACTTTGCACTATAATTCCTTCGCTGCAATGGCATAAGAAGTGTGAAACCATACCACATCCTCCAGCCTTAAGCCTCAACACCACTACATAATGTGTAATCATTGCGCAGCCCCTCCTCCTCCCCTGCTGTGTGTTTGAATGGACTGGTATAACCCAAGAGAAATGGGAGAATTAAGCAGAGCATAAATAATAAAGATAAATAATAAAGAGTCAGCATTTCTCCTGTTTTGCTGCGAGACATTGTGAAGTGATGGGAAAGAGATTTAACTCGATTTAAATTCAATATTCTGGTGTAGCAGACCCCTTCCAAAAAGCTCCTCCGGTCCTTGCTCTCATCCTCCTCCCTTTCTCATTTTAGATTTTGCCTTCATTTATCTTTCCTTATTCTCGTCCACCTGTGAATTAGTCTTTCTGACTGTTTAGCTGCAGTATGATATATTGTGACATTTTCCAATGAGCTATTCCTCATATTATCCGTGCTCCTCGCTTCCTCTGGTGCGCTGTCGTCGTCGATGTTGTTGTTGTTGTTGTTATTTCATTTCCGTCATCATCTACGTTTATGTGGCTGCAGAAAAATAATCATAGTAATAACAATGGCGAATATTTTTAGCCAAGGGCATCATCCACTGGTTGTTTGTATCAAAGCTGTCCTGGCATTTAATGGTTATTCTAATGAGAAATAAGAAATGTAGCCAGATAAGAGGAGTCTTGTTTCCAGCTTTGTCCTTGGTGACTCTTCAGGTGGAGGCCTTTTTTTTGTGTAAAACTTACCGATGGCTATTGTGTAGAAAAAATGGATCAAATGTTCTTCTTGTGCTTCCTGCCCCCACCTCCCCTCTCCCCCCTCCCAAAGGGGAAGCAGGGGAAGCAAACACATCATGGGTTTTATACACAAACAGATTTCAAACCTCTGCTGCTGGTCACAACCTCGTCTTTTATTCCTCTTTTCCAACAGTTGCAAGGGGAAAGTCAGACAATAAAAGGAAAAAAAAAAATCTCCAAAAAACATCAAGAGATAACAACAAGTGACAGTCAGACAGAAAAAGAGAGCATCAGCCTCAAGCAAAAGTGTTGGTAGCAAAGTGTTTCAGGGGGTAGATAGAGAGATAGGAAAAGAGAGGGAGGGAGGGAGGGAGGGAGGGAGGGAAGAAAGAAAGCACAGTTTTTAGCCTGTAGCTGTGGATTAGCCCTGACAGCCCCAGGAGTCAATCAGTCTGCTTGCTCCTCTCATCTCTGGGCAGACAGGAGAATAACAGGACTGTGAACTGGCAGCCAGGGGCAGGTAGAGGTGTAGGGAGTGCTGGTGGAGGACGGAGGTATAGAGCGAGAGAGCAAAGCCTAAAGGGAGAGAGGTTGGAGGCGAGGAAGTCACCCTTTGCACTAAGACTTTGGCTTAAATCCTTGTTGGATCCACACTGTGAATATATGGTGGTGTTCTGAGAGTAGTACAGATGAGTGTGTGAAACCTCGTTCAGCCACCATCAACCAGCAAGCACAGTCATTTCATACTGCTAATGTTTTATTTGATTCTATTTTAATTTGTGTGTGTGTGTGTGTGTGTGTGTGTGTGAGAGAGAGAGAGTGTGTGTGTGAGAGTGTGAGAGAGAGGGTGTTTCTGGTCGCCAGTGGACATCATGTAAATTGCTTTTATAACTGACTTCAAAATGGGATAAAAAAAAAATGAATTGGTTGTCCTCGAGTTTTTAATGTTTGAAACACATTTCCAGTTGTCTAAAAGCGTAACATGAGGTGAATGAGATGTAAGTGAGCATCTGGAAAAGCAAAAAGTCCCAGAGTTTTTCTTCGAGTCTCGCCTCTTCATCACTAATTGAATGATTCATCGATCTGATGCTTCTTGATATCTGCTTCAATACTGACCTTGTTAAAGTGACTGCAGATCACAGAAGGTGACAGATCTATCATAAATACTTTCATCACAAATTGTAAAATATTTCAAAAAGCTTCTAGTGCAATAAAATGGAATCATTGAACACAATTTGGAGTTTTTCCACTGAAATTGGGTTGTGTTAAATAAAGTGCTCCCTTTTCTTCAGCTCAGTGTTCTGAAAGCCAAAAAAAAGATAACCTTTAAAGTCGGTACAAAGCAATGATCAATATGTGTTCTGAGTGTGTCACACTACAGAAAAATGTGGAATGAACCACCCAGCCAAGTTTGAATGATTAATGTTGCCAAGTATGTAAAATTAGCTTCCAAAATTATGTAAAAATAAGCAGTATTCTCTGCTCTGAAACAATGGAGGCGTGTTTGATGGAGGCACTGAAAGCACAGCCCAAGTGAGCGGCAAACAATGCGCATACCAAACTTCTGTATATAAATACACAATTTAAAATAACCCTTGTTTGTTGGTGTGAGGCAGCAACGTGGATGCTATATGAAGTTTTTGGAGCCACTGTTTAATTCTGAACATATTTTGTAGGTATATGTGGACTTATTTCAGTAAAAATATAACTGGAATGACTATTTAACAAGCGATTCATCACCAATTATTGTTATATTAAATCGTCATTCTTTTAAATGGAGTTCACTACACTAATTGTTACTCATCTGCTGAAGAGTGGTTTCATTGAGACCTCTCACACCATGCTTTTTGGTGAAGTGGGTGACTCTGTGTGACTGCCCAGCAAATGCTCTCCATATGGCTGCACAGCTAGTACTGAACAGCTGCTGAAGTTGGTATCACTACCTGGTATATAAAGAGCAACTATGATTAACCCTAAGGTTTTTATATAGTGTGTGTATGTGTATGTGTATGTGTATGTGTATGTGTCAATATGTCATAGTGTCACCATTTCAGGCCAGCCTAAAAAATCCTTAACGCTCCTGTTGTCCTCAAGTCAAGGAAGGAAGGACGGAATGGAGGAAGAAGGGAGGAAAGGAGGGAGGAAGAAGGAAGGTGGGAAGGAGGGAAAGGAAGGAAGGACAAAGGAAGAAAGGAAGAAAGGTAGGAGGGAGGGATGAAAGAGAGAAGGAGAGGGAGGAAGGACAGACAGAAAGAAGGAAAGAAGGAAGGAAGAATGGAAGGGAGGAAGAAGGAAGGAAAGGAGGAAAGAAGGGAGGAAGAAGGGAGGAAAGGAGGGAAGGACAGACAGAAGGAAGGAAGGAAGAATGGAAGGGAGGAAGAAGGAAGGAAAGGAAGAAAGAAGGAAGGAAGAAAGGTAGGAGCGAGGGATGAAAGAGAGAAAGAGGGAGGGAGGAAGGACAGACAGAAGGAGGAAAGAAGGAACAGTAGAAACAGACGGGGTGAATTTGACCCAGGAGGACGACACGAAGGTTAAAAATGCATAAATGGTTCAAACAGTTACAGACTCTAACTCACTTCACAGTCTTTTCACGTTTTCATATATTTTATATAATGTTTAAAAAGGAATCTCTCATTTAGCTGATTTTGATTCAACTTTGGTTTAGAATTAGCTCAAAGGTAAACTTTGTCAACACTTCACAGAACTAGTCTTCTCCTCATTCTACCTCCAGAATCCCTCCAACTGTGTCAGCAAATGGGATTCATGACACAGACTAGAAAGGAGTTGAATTCTTTCTTCTTGGACTCCTCAGGTGTCACAGAACACTGGATTAAAAGACTTTTCTTCTTGTGAGAAAAGAGACTGTGTTACCACAATTTAACCTCATCATCTTGTTTTGATGAGTTGGGACACTACTGTCTCTAGGTTTCTATCCAACTCAAAATATCTAGCTGTGACAGATACCTGCATGCACACACACACACACACACACACACACACACACACACACATCCTCATTTGGTCCTTCACTGTGTTGTGACTTCAGATGAGAATGAACATGCATTATGAACCAATGCTTTGCTTGTGTATTCTACAGTATGTGTCTTAAGCTAAAGTGTCAATGTTTCTTAAGAACACAATCATCTTGCAGCCCGTGTATTTAGGACTGGGTAATATACAGGGATATAATGTAGATATCATGACATGACACTAGATATTGTCTTATATTTTGGATATCATAATGTCCTGATATGTTAAATGGTAAGATATGAGTGTTGTCTCCTGGTTTTAAAGGCTTACAGTTAAGTGATTAAACAGACTGTTCTAGCTGTTCCATTATTTGCCTTTTGTGAAAGCACCAATAGTTATCCTGACAATATTGATATATTATCAATATCAAGCTATTTCTAAAAATATTGTAATAATTGATTTTGTCCAAATCGCCCAGCCCTACATATATTATTATCCTCAAAGTAATGCCAGTCAAAATGGTCCAACTCTCATATTAATAATAATGATAATAATGATGATGATAATAGGTGAGATGTATATATAGCGCCTTTCACAAAGCCAAGGACGCTTTACACAGGATAAAACAAACAAAACAAAACAAAAGGGTGAAAAAAACAAATCAAGACTGAGCAGGAGAAGAGGAAGATAAGTGTTGATTGAAGAGAAAAGGTTTTTAACTGGGACTTGTAAATAGAGACGGAGGGGGCAATCACGGAGGGATTGTGGTAGAGAGTTCCAGAGCTTGGGGGCCGTGGAGCTGAAGGAGCAGCCTCCCAAGGTGGACAGATCAGTGCGTGGGACTGTGAGGAGGTTGGAGGTGGAGGATCTGAGGGAGCGAGGAGGAGAGTAGGGTGACAGGAGACTCATCTTTCCATGCTTAAATGTGTTATTAAAATAAGTGAATCATAGATTAAACTGACACATTATATAATATTTCATATCATTTAAACCATAGCATGCATGTGTAACAAACTGCAGTTTATCTTATTGTGCTGTTCTGTATATTGATATTGATATTGGTATTGTATTGGTCTAGTTCATTACATCATTGAGTGATTTTATTGAAGTAGAGATGTGGTTGATCTCTGGGAGGTCATCAGAGTCAAAGAGATGAACACAGACGAAAAATATCCCCACTTCATCTGTAGCTTTATTTTGGGCAGATGTTACTGACATGTGTCTTCCACATCAAAGCAAACCTCTGGCTACACTAAAGAAGAAGTGAGGTCACACTATAGACAGGTAGCAATCATTACTAGGCCCATGCCAAAGCCATTATAATATAGCATGTCCAGTTCTATCTTCCTTTTTACACTTCCAATGAGACGGTCCCTAAGAATCTCATATCATGTGACCTCCTAAATTAACTGTCTTTTCTTTTGTCAAGCTAAGTGCAGTATTGTAACTCCAGTGAAATGGAGTTATTTAGTAAATCAGTCAGTGCTGTTCTCAGAGACAACCATCCCAAATCTGTTTATCTCCCTCATCTAATGATTAAACCCTTTGATGATTCAGCAAATTACCTGAAGAAACCATTAACATAAAAGAGTGTGTCTTAAGGCTCCTACAGTGCTCTTAACATCCACTGGGACTCCAAAGCTCAACAGCTGATTTCTTAACTAAACACTGATCCCAGATGCAGCAATCATCTTTTCCTGTGATTAAACAGTTGAACTGAAACTGTACTGAAGTTGCTTAGTCAAATGATCTCAGCAGCAATTATCATTTCCAATAGTTTACATAATCATCATTGCTCATCCATCACTTTTAATTCATCATTTAAATCCTTTACACTCGTTCTGGTTGATTATCCATCTATATGTTTGCATTGCTTTCTTATTTATTCACTTATTAAAGAAGTGCATTCATCAGTAGGCCAATGTCAGAGTACATCACTGTATTGTTACACACTACATCAGACTTGAGATTGACTCTCCTCTCAGCACACGTGTGAGTTTAGCACTGTTACAGGAGTTTCCTGAACTGGCTCCTTTAATACTGAAGAGGGACTTTGATGGAGACAATTCAAATTAATCTCAGTCGTTAATTAGTGTAATTTCTGCTCTCGAACCAATTTATCAGAATCAATCCTCGCTTGTGTAAAGTTAATTTTAGCTTTGGACTGTTCAATTTTTCAGTGAAAATAATACATCATTAATTATCTCATTTGTATAAAGCACTCTTTACTTTAGGAAAGAAGTTACTTAAGCTTATGCAAGTTTCAAAAACTTTAACTTCATCCTTGTAGCTTATAATGGAACCTAAATAAAGGAGAGTAGCCTGGGAAAAAAACAAAAGGAAGGCTGCAGAGCAAAATGATGCATGGATTTCCATTTAACTTCATTTGAACCTGTTACCAAGATGCAGAAAGAGCCTCAAAGCTGATTGGATTATTATAAATTCCACAAAACATAATTCACTTGCGAGCACATTGGGATTAAGTTTTACAATACCATGCAAAGCCCAGGGTCAACCGCTGCTGAGGGGAGATGGACTGTAATAAAGACTAGGAAAGAAACGTCTCTCCTAATGAACACACACACACACACACACACACACACACACACACACACACACACACACACACACACACACACACACACTGCACTACAAATGAGTATTGAGTCTAGTACATAACATGAAGCGGCTGCAATTCAATTTGCCTATTAAATTATTCTTTCAAATAAATGAGCAACACCCTGAATGGTCAATTTTGGGTATAGAATAACACAGAATCTGGGGGGTGGGGGGGGTGGGGGCTTAGACTCTGAATGGAACTGTATAGTACTGCACACAGTAGTTATATTGTGTGGTTGTTTTATGACTATATACCACTAATATGATATTAACTCTAATAATTAGCTGTAGATACACAGCAGCAGCAGCAGCAGCAGCAGCCATAAACACACTTTCTACTTGTGTTATGTTGCTTTAGCTTGGAGCCTGTGCAATAGAGATTTAAAACCTTCATATTTAGACAGGAGTGGTTTGCTGTCACACAGTTTCATCGCCCAGCAACAACACTTTTGACAGCTTGATGTGGCAATGAACACTTTTTTTTGGAGACAACACAGCCTTTAACACTTAAAGGCTTCATCACCCCCTCATTTTACTCTTTTTGTGCACCACAGAAAATCCCTTTTTTTTCCTTTAATATCGCCTTCTTTAGTATTTATGTTCTCTTTAGTGTCTAACACACTGATGTGGATGGAGACGATGTAGCGACAAGAATCCGCTATCGCCCGTCTTCTTTAGAAACTTGTGGCGTGTGTTGAATCTGAACTTTTTTTAGTGACAAAGCAGTGTGAAGTAGAGGCCACCAGACAAGCTCCATTGATGCCGAGGCAGGCCGATGATGACACAGGCGTGATGCAAGGGAGATAAGGAGGAGTATAGGAAAGGAGAAGGAGCGGAAAAATGGAGTGATTAGGTGAGGGGAGGATTCATTTCAGAAGACAAACAGCTTCATTTAAAGCTAGCCAAGCACAGAGACGCTGGCTCTCCCGCCACAAATGTGGAGAAATTTGCATCTTTTCAGCGACGGAGGAGGCGAGCTCCGTCCTCACTCTCTTGGTCTCATGTCTCCAGTGGTAATAGATTATCAACAATCTCAGCCTGAAGTGCCTGCTGTCTTTGATTTGCTTTTAAACACATTTTCTCTCTGCTTCTGCCAAAGTAATTCTCCTCCGCTCTTGATTTGCTGTTGATATTGTCACAGTCACACGTATCTACACTATATCAGGACTGGTTGCTCTTATGTTTGATTCCTTGACTACTTATAGAAACTAGAACTGTCAATAAGTTAACATATAACAAATGAATAGCTAATATTGATCTTTGTAATATTGAAGCTTGTAATAATGGATATTAAAATGTAAAATCAACACTAAGGAAGTGTGTTTGAATTCAAAGACTGCTGTTCAATAGCATCTTTTAAACTTTAAACACTAATGATCTCATTGTGAACTACAGATTTCCAATAAGACCATTAAGACCATTGACTGTCATGTTGAAAGGCTTATTTTGTGATATGCACTCACACAAATAATTACAACATTCTGACTTTTAAATTGCAATTTGAATTTAAAAACCATCAAGGCCAAAACAAAAGAGAGATGTCAGCTTAAAAAGCAATCATTTCTGATACACAGTACATTTCTATAAATGATCATTAACAACAGGAAATGCTTTCCATGTCTGAGTGCTAGTTGAATGTCGTCAAGGTCTTCAGTAGTCCTTGTCAATATGAAAAAAGGAAAGATTGTGATTCACACATGGAAGACACACATAGAAAGAACTAGAAGGGTTAGGATTAGGGGGTTTCCTTCACAAATGTTTTGCCAACATTCAGAGTATAATTTAGCCCCTTTCCTAACTATTTAACATGACATAGTTGATACCAATGGGTGCCTTAAGTTGTGTAGTTTCATATGACAATGGTATCTTCACTTCACTATCTTTAACCCTTATATACTGTTTGGGTCAAATTTGACCCGTTTTGACATGTGACAGCTGTAAAAACCCTGAAATCTCATGACTTTTCCTAAAGTGGCCCAAAATGCACAAAAATGAAAATATTGTTAAATGTCCATTGAGGTTAATGTTACCCTCATACTGACATGTCATTTTGTTAAATTAATATTTAATAGTTTTAATAAGATAATAGTTATGAGGATTTCTTTTTATGATGTAGCAGTGAAGACTGATGGCTCTAATGGTTCTACAATAAACCCCACACTTCCATAAAGTTCTGCTCATTTTCACTTTACATTAAATATATTTACATCATTATTGTTATGTTATATTTTCATGTCTTAGGTAAAATAAGATGATATTGTGTGATAGTAGCTGTTTTTACTCCATAAATGAATGATGTAAAAGCTAAAAACTACACTCTCTCTGCTCTCTGAAACATGAATCAAGGTTTAATCACACATTTATTGATCAGTCAGATCAACTATTGATGCTTTCTAAATGGATTGTGGTTCAATATTTGGTATAGACATTTTATGAGAGGATTCTTAGACTGGGTCAAACTCCACCTGGAACATACTGTGAGGGTGTAGAATATGAACAGTATGTGAGGGTTATAACTGATCTAAAAGACATTAATGTGTTTGTTTGTTTTTTTTATGTGTTAAATGTTTTAAATTAATCCAAAAATGAACGTGTTAATTTAGACAGCATTAATAGATAATAACACAAGCCACTGCAGAGATGGGACACATTTCACAATAATTACACAACACAAATAGCAAACTCGCTACATCATTTATTTGATGTCTCTCAATAACAATCTGCTGATTGTTTCACAGCTGAGATGGAAATTAATAACGTTGTGAGCTCAGCAAACAAACAGATCACAGTCATTATCTGCTCAACACAATCAACGGCTGGGATTTCTCCCTCTACACAGCATTACAAATATATATACATATATATATATATATATATATAGATATAAAATGATATAATATCAAATATATATTTATCTTTGCCTGCTTGTCTGACTGCAAATGTTTATATACTCAACTGGTGCTTTGAAGGGAGTCAAAAAGGAAAAAGAAGACAAATCTGGCTAAAGTATACTTATTGTTATGGCTTCCTTCTGGTGCAGTGAGAACAACTCGGCTTTATAACTGACCTTGTGAGTTGGTGGGAGTGCAGAGACAAACTGTTGCCTTTGTGTGTGTGTGTGTGTGTGTGTGTATCCAGTTGGATGACTGCCATTACACTAGCAAATCATTAGCACCTCCACATGCCTTTAAGGTTTACACTACACTAGACATAGAGTACGCCCATGCATTGGCACACATAGTAAGTATTTAGCATTCACATTTATACTTGCAGCCGAGGCAACACTTTATGTTGCAGTGTTGAACATGTTGTGTGTGAATAATGAGCCACAGCTTGGAGATAAGATCATTTCCATCTGAATTGTTTGACCCATATTATAAAGTTCTTCTTTTAAAAGATGGTACCATGAACTCAAGGGCTTGTCGTATAGGTTTGGGATGCAGTGAAGTGAATATGTATTTAAATGAATCTGACAATAAGCAAATCAGAATTTTGTTTATTTTATTTTAATGTATTAGTTTATTTAACAAGGGTTGACTGTGGAGCCAGAGTTTGCTATGTCTGCAGACGCTGGGCAGGAAAATATTAAAGACAATACCGTACAATACAAACAATAAAATACAATACAATGAACTATATTTGTACATCACATATAGTATAAAACATCATACAAAATATACTGTACATAACATACATGTTGCAAAACAGCTAGTTCCATACACATGTTAAGATTTTCTGCTCTAACTTTAAAGTGCTGATTTTCTCATAATAAAACTGGCTTTCAATCATAATGATGCAACCAAAAAGTTAGGGGGGGGGGGGGGGGGGGGGGCGATGCTAAACCTCATATTAATGCATGGAAGATACTGATAATGTAATTGCATTATTACTACAAACAATAATGTCCTTGTCTTTGATTGATGCTCAATTCAGTCATATTTTAGGAGATAATTAACCGTAACAATATAAAATGAACATGCAAAATAAATATTTGTTTTTACCCAAAAAAAGAATGCAGAGAAGTTGTTGGTGCAGAGTAGTGTCTGTACATCTTCCTCTCAGGCTGCATGTAGTAGAAATTAATGACAACTCACACCAGCACATAAACATTTTTTTATGAGTGCCTCCCTTGTTTCATCTGGATTGTGGAGGCTGGAGGGTAAGAAGACAAAGAAATGTTAAATCAACCCCCCCCCCCCTCCCCTCATCCCTATGCCCTTATGGAGTAGTAAATCTGCCAGTGTTATCACGGTAAACTGCTTACATCCCATGATAGACAGCATTTAGTGAGGGCTGGAGTAAGCCAATGGTCAGTTCATTATGTGGAACCTGTTTTCTGAGTAGTTTTGTATATTATGAGACTCTGGCCAAACCTGCCTATAATGAAAATGGAATATATTTTTATCTGACAGTTATTTTTCCTCATTCATTTATTTTTTTATATATATATTTATGTCTTAAAAAGCCAATATTTTCTGCTCAATGTGTGCATCTTTCTCTAACAGCACCATAAAGCATAAAGACCAAGACTGGCTTTCATTCCAATCCAGCATCACTTGACATTTATTGCACACATACAGTACTGTATCTTGACCCCCCCTCCACCCCCCAGCCCCCAGCCTAAATTGTCTGCAAATATTTTTTTTACCTTGAAAGGTAGAGGGGACCCATTTTCCAATTACAGATCTTGTCTTTAGGTGTTAATTGCTGACTGACCTCTGGAGCTTCTTTCGGATGCCGTGTAGCTTTTTTAATAACCTCTAATCGCAGTGAAACAGAGAGCAGTAATAGAGAGGAGCCAAGCTGCTTTTTAACCCAGCATCCTTCAATAAAGGTGTAATCTCATACAAACACAGAAGCCCTTCGTGTGCCAAGTCAAAACACTCTTTTAGCTAAACATGAGCCAGTGTGATTCAGGGTCTTCCTGCATTGAAACAGCACACAGTTTTTGTTTTGCTGGGGTTAAATCGGGTCAGCTGAATTAAAAAGAACAGGATGGCTCTTATTGAATTAACTAGTGTTTTGGTTGCATTTTGACATTGCAGAAGGAGAAGGGTGAATAATCATGAGTGCACTGTGTTTTAATGTAGCCGCATTGCATTATTGCTCTTTTCACATCATTACTTTTCCAGGGCCAAATTACAGCAGTAAACTTTGCAGAGTGAATCTTGTCCTATCCTAATATGTATGTGTGTGTGTGTGTGTGTGTGTGTGTGTGTGTGTGTGTGTGTGTGTGTGTGTGTGTGTGTGTGTGTGTGTGTGTGTGTGTGTGTGTGTGTGTGTGTGTGTGTGTGTGTGTGTGTGTGTGTGTGTGTGTGTTTCCAGGAAGCCCGCCAGCCACAGGTACCGGCACATTGGTCATCAACCTGGAAGACTACAATGACAATGCTCCGTACGTGGTCCCATCGGTAGCGCGAGTGTGTGAAGATGCCCACGATATGAACGTGGCCATAGTTGGCGGACGGGACAAGGACCTGCCACCCAATGCTGCACCCTTTAAGATCGAACTAGGAAAACAGCCCGGCCTTGATAAAACATGGAAGGTTACCAGAGTCAACTGTGAGTATTTTAGTTTGATTCGATCACTCTTGAACTTGAATTGAACCAGTAGGGGAGGAGCAGGATTGGTTGTCACATTCATTAGATCTTGGTTCCTAGAGGATGCTGTTAAAAAGTGTTGGTACTGAAAGTTTCAGAATTTAGGTGAGATGTTTCTTCCACAGTCATTTCTGGGGTAACCACTAATTGAGATGAGAGGATGTTGAAAATGTAAATATCCAGCTCTTCAGTGTTTCTCTTCTAGGCTTTTACACAATGAGTTTATAATCAAACAATCATCAGCATTAAAAAGTATGAAGAGAGAGCTATAGTTAGGTAGGTTTTTTTCTTAGCTACACTAAATCATGTGGTTGTTAGCTTTGTTGGTAGCAAAACATCCCAGTTGGGGAAGTTTGTCACATTCTCTTTGGGGTTGGTTGTCACATGTTGGCATATATACATATATGGTTTGATATATCTAGTTCTTTCTTTCTTTTAAGAGAGCAGAATGAGCAGGAACTTTGTCAAGAAGACAAACAAGAGCCAGACTCCTCAGGATGTAAAGCTCAGAGCAGTCAGAGAGGTGGAAATGTACAATATGGTCATATAAGGACAAAAAATGCTCTTATAAGAATGATTTTTCCTGTTTATGTTCTCTTGGTGCAGGAGATGTGTTAGGTTGTGTTTCAATGAAACTAAACATTTTAAATAATGTTTAAGATTGTCTACATTTTTGACTTTTCCTCATTAAAACAACACAGAGACAAACAACTCCATAGTGTGTGACTACCAACCCCATGATGCACAAGACATATTTGATGGTTCATATCTTTAGAACAGAATGAGCTGAAGGAGAGTCAGACCACTCTATTCCTACCTGACACTTTAAGCTTCTAGTACGTTAAAAGTAAGTTAAAAGGAATCTATCCAGTATACTGTTTGTGAGGAATTCAAATGAAAGTAAAAAGTGTGACTACCAACCCGGTTCTCCCCTACAGACATAAAAATGGAGATGAAAACAGAAAAGTTTCACCTTTTAGTGATCACAGGGGAAAGCATTTGTCAAAAATAGTTGCAGATTTGTTCACCAAAAATAATGTTTTCCTGCTATTACTAATTTTCATTAAACCAACAAGCTTTGAACCTGCTCACAGGTTTGCTAAAAAAAGCACACTGGGAAATGTAGGGATGAAATAAACTAAGAAAATAAGTGTGAGAGGAAGCCGCCAAAGCACGAAATTGAATTACATTAGAAGAATATTAAAGGGTCATGAGAGCTCATATTGTGTCACAGTGATCATACGAGCCCATGCTGAATACAGAACGGAGCGGTCTTACCTGCAGATGCTAGCAGGATGCAGAGTAAAAATGATCCAAGGAGGGAAAAGAGGGCAAAGAGAGGGAGAGAGAGACAGACAACCAAGACATTGGATCAGGGTTGCATGACCGACAGCACTGTCTGTGTGTGTTTGAGTGACAGAGCAGAGCTAAAACCTGCCCAGAGGTATTAGCTGTGACTGACAGCGGGAGAGGGAGGTACAGACACTCCTCAATCACCAGCGCTGGAAGAGACAGATAGGGCCAGCAGAGAAAGAGCCAGCTCCCAGTGAAATGGACTGGCACTGTGTTCGCCTCAGCTGTGTGTGTGCCTGTGTGTGAGTCTATTCTAAAGGTGTGTGTGCAAACACAGGTAGGAGGTTGTGTTAATGCCTCGACAGTATATCTCTATAAAACTATGTCCTGACATGCAGCAGCTAGTTTTAATCCCTCTCTACAATTGTTTATGGAGTGTTTGGTGAACTGACAGATATATCGTAAAGCATCTTATACTTTTTCACAAAATACATCTTTAAATCTAATTTTGAATCTTTACTTTTAAGAAATTTTATTTGGTCAGTTTTAAAATATAGTGAAAAATTAAAGGAATCTAATTTGACATTTTGGCGAAATGTCAGCTAGTTAGCTTAGCATTATGACTTGAAAAAGAGGGAAACAGCTAGCCTGGCTCTTCCCAAATATAACAAAATCCTAACAAAAGCACAGCAGTGCGTTCCAGTTGTACTTGGAAGTCGGAATTTCTGAGTTCTTAGTCAGAAATTTCGGAAAGTTAGACATACCCCATCAGCCCCATGCAACTGTTTGGAAGTTGTAGTAAAATCCTGTTTATTTGCAGTTTTATCTTATTTGTGTCTCATTAAATCAGTTGTACACAAAGCACTGTCCAGCTTTTATCTATGGACATGTTGCTGTGGTGTCTGTATGAACAAAATACAGCAAAATGCGTCTTTATTAACCGGCTAACCTGGCTAAAACTGGTTTTCTGACTTGTAAACTGGAACAATACAAACTGGGGTGTGACGTCATACCCAGCTCCAAGTTCAGACTTCTGAGGTAAATGGAACGCAGCATTAAACTCACTTGTTAATAAATCAGTACAAAAAGTGCAAAAAAAATGACAAAGGCCAGGCTAGCTGTTTCCCCCTGTTCCCAGGTTTTATGCTAAGCTAAGCTAACCAGCTGCTGGCTGTTGCCTTATCTAATGGACATCCTGTATGAATGGCATCAATCTTCTCTTCTAACCCTCAGCAAGGAAGCGAGCAAGCATATTTCCCAAAATGTTGAACTTTTCGTTTAAGGAAAAGAACTTGAATAGATGAGTGAGGAAACACTATGCATGCAGATGCTTCCATACAAACCAACAAATGAATGATTCAATGACTAGGAAAATGACAAGAATCATGGCCTTTGCAATCAAATGATTTTAACCCAGTTTAACACCAAGGGGACCAAATGAGGGAATATATTTTGAAATAATGGTGTTCATCCCCCCAATAGAAGTACAGAGTGTTGAGTCTTTGCAAAGATACAAGGAAGTTTTAATTGTCACCCATCTCTGTTATTTTATGAGCATGTGGAGTTTAAAGTGATGATTTGTTTAACAGATGAACACGAGTCACTGATCTAGTCTGCTTGTTTAAACGTGTTGATTTTACTGATTGTACTGAGGTACTAACAGATGCTGTTTGTTCATTCATCACATGCTGATCAGGTTTTGTTGAAACTTTGAATTTTTAAAATTCAGCATCTCACACTGTACTCATGCATTTTGAAAGCACATGGAGCAGTCACAGAGGTGGCAGTTACTATTTATGTTGTCTTGTGACATTACTTTGAGCGCACAGTTGGACAATGATCATTTTCTAAGTCAATAAAGAACTAAAAGTCACCTTACCTGCAGTTAACAGCCCTGGCAGACAAGTAGAAATGTGCAGCTTTGCATATTGAGGCACATTTCAGCATGAAGCGACTGGCTCCAGTAGGTAACTCTTATCTGTCTCAAGGAATTTTAAAGTGTGATGCAACAAAGTGTAACCATCTTATGCAATTTAACTGGTGCCAAATTTTGTCACCTCAGTTGTCAGGAAGGACTTGGCAATGAGTTACTTGGAGCATATAAGTTTTGTGCCATAATACATTCATTTATTTCTGCTTTTTTTGCACAATGTACAGCTGTTAATGCAGAATAGATGAACAATACATTCAGGATTTTGGGGATTAGTGCACATCCGATACGCTGAACTTCCCTTTTCCCTCTGTGTGTTCCCCCAACAGCCACACATTCCCAAATCATGCTTTTGCACAGTCTGAAGAAAGCCAACTACCAGGTCCCGTTGCTCATCACTGACTCGGGGGTGCCACCTCTGTCCAACAACACAGAAGTCAAAGTTCAGGTGTGCGTCTGTAAGAAGAACAGGATGCACTGCAGCTCCGCTCACTCCCACAGCGCCAGCCTTCTCGTGCTGCTCGCGACACTCCTGCTCACCCTACTCTGTAAGTATTATCACACAACAACACACAAGATTTATACTGTAAAAAATGGTGCTTCCAATCCATAATTTGATGAGAAACCCATAAAGACCTATGTCACAACCTGGCTCAAAGGTAGGATAAAAGCTGAAGACCACACATGTTTTTTTTAAACTAGGAAAGATAAATGTATATAAATAAAATACATTTATAATAAATTAAATGAAGTATCTACATGTCAGTTTTCAGTAATGTTTGTAATGTATGGGTGTGTTAAGGTGTGTAAATGTAAGATAAAACAAAAATCGAAATAACCAAAGCTCAAACGAATCAAGCAACTCAAAGAGGAGAGTGATGGAGTGAATGCTCAGAGCTCTATTTATAAAGGAGCAGTCACACCAATTCAGGTGTTGACCATCTCTCCCAATGAGTCACTTCCTAGATCCCAAGCAACCAATAAGAAATGAGGTCAGAGGTCATTGGGCCGTCACACCCATGTTAATCCTAACATACTGTTCAGGGTTAAATGTGACCAATGTTTACATTTGAGAGCTGTAAAAACATCCTATACACATTTATTTTAGCTGGACTAAACCTAATGTGACCCACAGTATACAAAACTGCAAATCAAATGCATTGTATTCTTAAAATTTTGTGCAGCTGACACACATTTTTATTTATGCAAATGTACAAATTTGATCTTGAACTTGAAAAAAAAAATCAGGGTTAAATGTGACTGACTCTGAAAAATGACAAATGAGGCAATCGATTGTTCTTAAACTATAGTCCTTCATGTGTAAGTCCATCTTGACTTCTATGAAATAAGCAAATATATGTGTATAAGGGTATAATTTGCATCCTTTGCACATACAGCAAGTGTGCATTCTCTCATGAATCTTGTCAAAAGTATGCCTTGTGCGTTCTACTTTCTTTTTCTTTTTTTTCCTTCTGTGATGCCTAGGGCATTCCCTGGGAAGTCTAACTTGAATTTACTCTGAATATCTCATTTAAGCCATTAGCAATAGTATGAATAATTCAGCCTCCTCCATTCACAACACAAATGTAATGGAGGACATCCAACAGCTAGTTTGGCACGAAAAAAGTAATTTGCAACTTTAAGACCCGCGGATCCTTGCTCTCCCGTCTAGGCTTGTTCTCTGTAGTTTATAGTCTGGCCCGCTGTACGCTGGAGGCGGAGTGCAGCAGGAGGGATAATAGTGAGAGAAGAAGAAGAAGAGGGGTAGCAATAAGAATGAGAGCGAAAGAGAAAGAAGGCCGGCAGGGGAGAGGCAAAAGAAAAGGGCAATAACTAGAAATGGCAGGCTATGATTTTAGGCTGAAAAGATGCTGTCGTGCTTATTCCGTCTCCTTTTCTGCTGATTTAAGCTAGACTGTAAAATGTATCACTGAGGATCATCATGACAATCGTTCTCCTCTCAGCTCCTCGTCTTCTCTTTTCTTAGTCTTGTTCTATTGATCTTCCCTCTCTCTCTCTGTCACAGCTCCCGTTGATCACTCTAGCTTGCGTTTTACATCTACTTCCAGACTCTCATCCCTCGGCCCTGTCTGCCACTGCTTTTCCTTCCTCGTGCCGCACTCTGCTCTCTGTTTAGCAATCTGCCACACTCTTCCCCCATAATCCTTTGCTCACAGGCAAAATCTCTGCGTCTCATCTTCTCATTTTCCTCCAGGTATCTGTGAATCTCTGCATCTAGCGTGATTGATGCGTATCTTTCTCGAAGCGCTTGTTCATAGCAGATGACTGCGCGACTGCTACTGTATGGGAAGGGTTTTATTTGACTCTCCAACTTCACATCTTCTTCTCTCACTTACCTGCAACTTCTCTGGAAAAACCTCAAGATTCACTGTACACAAAGTATTAAATTAAGCTGACAACGTGTGGCAAGCAACAGTGTGCGAACGCCACACTGGAGCGTCAATAGATCATTAGCTGTGGTTTCACTGCAACACTCAGATCACGAGCGTAAGCCGATGCTGCGTCAGCGGCTACGTACGAGCCACCAAGCTCTAGGAAAGTTTTTGTGGCAGCGATCCTGAGAGTGTCCCAGCTGGAACCGTCAGTTTAGCTTTTCACGCTGTCCTTTTTACAATAAGTATTTTGTTATCTGGGGGTGGGGGGGTTGCCTTGGCAGCAGCCTCAGTGTCTGAACTAGAAAGCATGATATTTGGTTGACAGGCCAAGATCACATTAGGAGAATCTTCTCCACAGATGTCCTTTTACTCTGAATGACAGTAGCATTCATTACACTACTGTAAATAGTGCTGTGATAGACAGTGGCATTCATTAACCAAATAGCTGCACCAGATGACAGATTCTTGAGCTGCCTGATCCTGTGCTCGTGTGCATGTCCATTCATTTTGACCGCAGCGTGTTTGCATAGTTAAAACAGACGTAACCGAGAGCTGTGTTGCCCCGGAGCTGCAGGTTGGAGATTACACAGAGAGGGGAAAAAAAGGTTGGGGTGTGTGTGTGTCTTTCTATTGGGAATGTCAGACTCTATTACAGCTGGACAATATAGGTTCCACCAATTCAGACAGAGAACATCTCTACACACACTTGTGCACACACACATACACAGGGGTGCCTAGAGAGATGACTCCTGCTCAAGCTCATCACAGAGACCTGTGCTGGGGGACAGATAGAGGGGACTGATCACTGCACTGTATAGTCAGATAGTCTGACAGAGAGGCAGAGACGATTCTAGTTTCAATTCCCTCGTCTCCAAGCTGAACTCTGACCCTGCAGAGAGAGAGATGAGGGGGAGAAAAATGAAGAGAGCCAGAGGGGTAGATGGGAAAAGGAGACTAGAATAAAGGTGTGGAGATTAAACTCTCCTGTTTTGTTCTGTTTTGACCCACTGGGCTACAGGCGTATGCATGTCCACACAACAGCACTTTCTTCTTAGCTCCTCTTTCTCTTTGTATCTGTGTCACACTTCCTTTTTCCTGTTTCTGTTTTAGCTCTTTGTCTCTCTTAGCCCCAAACTATGTCTGCTATAAATTACATTTTAAAATCTGCATCGGAAAGAAGTTTTGTAGGTAAAGTAATGCCGGACATATGACGTTTTTCTTTATAACAAAACAGTAAATATTTTTCTCAAACATGTCTACAAACTGCCAAAACGGCCATATGTATCTGAGAATTGTACATTTGTTTTACCTCCAACATCTCCTGACAACAAGAGGAGGTCTGGACCTAATTTGAGACGGATGCAAGGAAAACCTCCCCGGTCTCAATACAAGCATTGATGCTTTGACCTTTTCAATATTTAACTAAAACCTCAATCTTTCCCGAAACCTCAACCAAGTGTTTTAAACACTTTAAATGTAACCTAATGTGGCAGATAGGACCTAAACTGTGGGGGCCCTTGGTGTCCAGAGTCCTGTGCTTTGTATGCCAAGCCATTAGGATCTTCTGACCTGTGACATATTAGACGAAATAGAACATGGGCACCGGTGAAATGTATTTGTATAATGTATCTAACTGTTTCTCATAGAGGAGTGAGAGGAGTGTAGTGTTCCATATGTATTCAAATCTGAAAATTCAAGTTGTGTTTGGGAACACGGGGCTGTGGGAACATAGGGTTGTGGGAACATAGGGTTGTGGGAACATAGGGCTATGAGAACATGCGGCTAGGGGAACATAGGGCTGAGGGAACATGGGGCTGAGGGAACATAGGACTGTGGGAACATAGAGCTGAGGGAACATAGGACTGTGGGAACATAGAGCTGAGGGAACATAGAGCTGAGGGAACATAGGACTGTGGGAACATAGAGCTGAGGGAACATGGGGCTGAGGGAACATGGGACTGTGGGAACATAGAGCTGAGGGAATATAGGACTGTGGGAACATAGAGCTGAGGGAACATAGAGCTGAGGGAATATAGGACTGTGGGAACATAGAGCTGAGGGAACATAGAGCTGAGGGAACATAGAGCTGAGGGAACATAGGACTGTGGGAACATAGAGCTGAGGGAATATAGGACTGTGGGAACATAGAGCTGAGGGAATATAGGACTGTGGGAACATAGAGCTGAGGGAACATAGGACTGTGGGAACATAGAGCTGAGGGAATATAGGACTGTGGGAACATAGGGTTGAGGGA
Organism: Scomber japonicus; assembly: GCF_027409825.1. Taxonomy (NCBI): domain Eukaryota; kingdom Metazoa; phylum Chordata; class Actinopteri; order Scombriformes; family Scombridae; genus Scomber; species Scomber japonicus. The sequence goes on along the minus strand of NC_070582.1, from coordinate 31,612,156 downwards.
ACATAGGGCTGAGGGAACACAGGGCTGAGGAAACATACAGCTGAGGGAATATAGGACTGTGGGAACATAGGGCTGAGGGAACATAAGGCTGTGGGAACATAGGGTTGAGGGAACATAGGGCTGAGGGAACACAGGGCTGAGGAAACATACAGCTGAGGGAATATAGGACTGTGGGAACATAGGGCTGAGGGAACATACAGCTGAGGGAATATAGGACTGTGGGAACATAGGGCTGAGGGAACATAGGGCTGAGGGAACATAGGGCTGAGGGAACATAGAGCAGAGGGAATATAGGACTATGGCAACATAGTGCTGAGGGAACATTGACACTCCCCCTTTTTATGTATCTAGCGGTTTCTCAGAGATGATTGAGAGGGAAGACTGTTCCATATGTATTCAAATCTGAAAATTCAAGTTTTGGTTGAAGTACATATGTTTTAGCATGAAAATGCCACTTTCCCAAGCCTTTCTAAAAACTTTTTCCCACATGACTTAACGTACGTGTCTGCATGATGACATTGCTACATGTAAACCAATATAAAAGTCTAACTTGCCGGTAGCTACACTGAATGAACACTAACTGTTGCTGCTGCTCAAAGTTTTAAAAACTAAACTCTTGAGCTCTCCTCCCACCAGTATATGGCTCCGGATCAGAGCAGAATCAGCGTGTGTTATTCCTTCGGAAGCTGCGGCTCTGCTCCCGGCTCTCACCTACAGCGCTCCCGGCACTCAGCAGCTGTCTGTCCCCTCCGCTCCGTCTGCCACATTAATAAACATCTCACACACTCAGTCTCAAGCTCTGCAACATCGCTCATAGTATATCTGGACTTTTTTCTTTTTGTGCACTAAGATACACTGAAGCGAGTATGTTAGGAAGACACTGTCAGCAAACTGCTTGTGTGTGTGTGTGTGTGTGTGTGTGTGTGTGTTGAGGGAAGAGGGGGCATCTCTAACTGCCTTTTCCTAACGGCTGAGTGGGTGTTTCCATTTGAACAACCTAGAAAGAAACGAAAACAGATGGGAGTCCTTTAAAACAACTGGTTCACTATGGTATGTTTTCTACAAAACACAAATAAGGCAGGGAGAGAAAGATACATCTGTAAGTCTCTGTAAAATGAGAATCAAGAGAACTGATGAAAAAAAAACAGTTGAAAAGAAAGGAAACTAGATCATTTCTCCCTTCACTGACACATTTTCTCTTGTTTTGTAAATCTACTGGAAGCCAAAAGAGTTTAAAATAGTGTGTGGGCTATGAAGGGTGCTTGCTTGTTAATATGGTGGGAGGGGGGTTGTACTGTTGCTGTCACCGACCAAGAGCGTGAAACCCCAGTCAGATCGTGCCTTCCCATCCATCCATCCATCCATCCTCCGCTGAGTCCTTCGCTCAGCTCAGCGTAGCAACGCTGCCAAAAGTGGAGCCACGTCCTCGCTGGCTTTCTGTCCTCACTCTCAGTCTTGACTGGGGTTGCTTTCAGACCCTTAAATAATGTATGTAACCCTGCAGGACAGAGAGGAAGACTGAGCTAGAGCCAACATATACTTGTGTCTTCTAATGCTTACTAGACCTTTGTTTGCTGTTGCAGGATTGGCAGCTAAATCCAAGGGCTTTACAGGAGTCCTACTTTCACTCCTCTCCATTGTAAGCCTTTCTTTTGTGATCAGTGTGTAATAGAGACACACACACACACACACACACACACACACACACACACACACACACACACACACACACACACACACACACACACACACACACACACACACACACACACACACACACACACACACACACACACACACAGATTAGCTTAAAATAGGGAACAACTAAAGTATTATCCTATATTCCAGTAGAGGGAAATGCATGTAGATATATAAAGACCAACACACACACATAACACATAACATATACACGCTCAGACCTGGGGTGTTAAATGTTCACGTGAAAGCATCCATTGTTCACCTGAGATAAAGCTTCCTAAGTGGGCAAACTAAACACAGTCAATATGTGCTCCCATAGGCTACTTTGGCACACACACACAAAAAACAAAAAGATAGCTACTCATAAGAATGACTGCTAATTTTAGAAGTAATTACAATAAGGAACGCTCCTTTCTTGCTTGGAGATGCAGCTCGTAGGTGGCGCAACCAACACAGATGACCACACTGCCCCCTATCAGTGCACATGTGAACTGATGTGCTTGTGTACAGTGTATGTACTATCTCTTAACAGCAGCTTCACTGTCGCTTAAAAAATGAAATTCTCAAAGTTGATGGTGTGTGGCTTGGAGGTAATAAGTTGGCCAAGATGGTCAGTATGTAAATAGTGTGTATTTTTACACATATAGGCTGTGTGGACATTGCCGGCCTTTGGAGATTAATATGGGGGGGTTTTTTCGCCCCAAAGTGGCAATGTGTGAATTTAGCTTATGAGGGATGTGGAATAAGGTGATAATATGAAAATCTCTGGGGGGAACGGATGTTGATGCTCTTACCGGTATTTCTACTACCCCTCTTGCACTTAAACACACACACACACACACACACACACACACATATATGCACAACTATTTCATCCTAAGCTGTGCCAATTCACCCTCCATGTGCTCAATTTAGGAAGGTCTACAAGCTCAAACTGCATGCTGAAATCTTTTCCATGCAGGATTACGGGCTGCAGCTGCAGATTTCGTCTGCGGTTGTAATAATGCACTGCAGAAACCTGCTTGCCCCCCCGCCCCCCCCAACCCCACTCTACCCTCCACTCGTGCTCCTCTCTGTGTTTCTCTGTAATTTCAGCAAGAGTAATAATGTAATTCCAAGAGTAAAGGAGAGAGAGAGAGAGAGAGAGAGAGAGGGAGAGAGGGAGAGAGGGAGGGCAGAGTGAAAACAAAGCATTTACCATTAAACACAACAAACAACTCCCAGCCCAGATGCCACTAATTTACCTCCATCCTCTCGGGGTTTTTAGTCCACACTATTTCTCCTCTCTGATCCCTCTCTTCGCTCTGACAGCCTCTTCCTTCGGCAGCTCTACACTAATCCCCTTCCAGCTAGAGAGACAGGATGTTTAGGGGCTTATTTACTCTTGTAAAAATATAGCTTTTTCACAGCTTCTTTTTTTAAAGAGACCTCGCAACAGAGGGATGCGTACGGTGGAGGGTTTGATCCTGCCTTCCGATCAGGCTGTGGAAGGTTTTTGATCTTTGGACTGAGATATTAAAATCACTCTGGGGGTATTTAAAGAGGTGTATAGCTTCTTAGATGAACAGCCTGCCACTGTTCAATAATGAACACACAGAAGCCTTAAAGGACTGATGGATAGAATGCATAATGACAACTTACTTTGGTTTAGGTCTGAAGGCTGTATGTACATAATTTACCTTTTTTGGAATCTGAAAAGTTGTCATATTTGCTCTGAAGACGTGTGAATTATTTGTTGATCATTAGCAAGCGATGCTTAAAGGCATGGTAAATTGTTTATGAATATAAAGTAGTTGCACTAGACTGTACACATGTTTTCACTCATGTATTATTAATGACTTGTTGGTACATTTGTTGCTGCATCTGTTAAACAGTTACATGAGGATATACAAGGACATTTTCAAGCTCCAACTGTGAGGCTGCCAAAAATAACAGTCAAGAGACATTTATAAGCCATTGGTTGTCAACAGGATGAAGTAACAGAAAGTAGATCATGAGAATGACAATATTAAGTATTTCTAAATCTGGTTCTTGTGTGTAAATCATTTAAGTTCCATTCTGTTTAATTGCTGGAACAAATAGAGCTGAGGAGACCTTTCATATTGTTTGTTTCTGTAATAAAACTACTTGCACATAATCAGGGTTGGGAAGGTTACATTAGAAATGTAATAGGTTACAGATTACTAGTTACCTTATTTAATAAGTAATAAGTAATGTAACTATTTCAATGACTTCATCAAAGTAATGGAACTTATTACATTTGATGACTTTTCTAATGTTCTAACCAATGTTTCCAGCTGTTAGGGTAAATGTTCCCATTAAACCCACCCAGATCTAAGATCAGCTGTTAGGGTAAATGTTCCCATTAAACCCACCCAGATCTAAGATCAGCTGTTAGGGTAAATGTTCCCATTAAACCCTCCCAGATCTAAGATCAGCTGTTAGGGTAAATGTTCCCATTAAACCCTCCCAGATCTAAGATCAGCTGTTAGGGTAAATGTTACCCATTAAACCCACCCAGATCTAAGATCAGCTGTTAGGGTAAATGTTCCCATTAAACCCACCCAGATCTAAGATCAGCTGTTAGGGTAAATGTTCCCATTAAACCCTCCCAGATCTAAGATCAGCTGTTAGGGTAAATGTTCCCATTAAACCCACCCAGATCTAAGATCAGCTGTTAGGGTAAATGTTCCCATTAAACCCACCCAGATCTAAGATCAGCTGTTAGGGTAAATGTTCCCATTAAACCCACCCATTAAAAAAGTCAAAAGTCAGGAATGGGTTTAATTGGTAGTGTGACTCCATTTAAGCCCATGTGTGCTCCAAATAAGCCCACATCATGGTTTATTTATAAAATGTGAAAAAATATTGATTTCAAAGAATTAAAAACAGCAATATATGTATTCAGTAACATGTTGAATATCTTAAAACGTTTTAAAAGTCTGACTTCAGATGTAACCTCCTGTAACTGTAACAGATTTTTGTTACATTTATTGTGTAATTAAATATCATGACACCATTACATTTAACTAGTTACTCCCCAACACTGCACATAGGACTTTTTAACTGTAAAAAGCACATACAACTAAGAGTAATGCATGAAATTAAAGCATAACACAGGATAAAAACACTAAAAGTTCAAATAACCAGTGCCATAGTGGTACAGTTAATAGTTTGACTTGTTAATATACAGACATAACTAATAACAGTCTTCCTGGTGGTGTTATATTTGGGTGCCCTGGTATTGTATATAGTGGCTAACTGTCACTGGGACACTTAAATGGAAGGAGGCCAACATTAATATCCCCAAATGTTATTATACATGTCTTAAGATAATATATTATGTCAAATAGGAGCATGTTAAAGGGTCCAGAACAGGGGTGCTGTATAGCTCTGCCTACATGTGTGAAGTGGATGTTATGAGAATGTTGAAATTGTCAGTTATTAAAAGTAACACTCTGTCACAACAGGAAAAGCCTAGGTCAGACTTCTAATTTCAATGATGGCTTTAGTGTGCAGAGAAGCTGTACTAATGAAGTTTATTGCTCTTTAACCAGCATCATGAATTTAGAAAAGCTAAATGGGACGTGGCCTTCAGTAATGTTATTAAATTCACCTGTGTTTTCTCCTGCTTTGACATTTCAATTAAGTCATAAAGTAATCAGTAAGTAATTACAGCCTTGTCTGAAAATCATGTCTGCTGTGAACAAAGTCTGTAGTTCAGCAAGCAGCAACAAAAAAAAATCACCTTTTTTCACTTATGTGTCAGTTATTCTTAGTCGTTTTTTATCAATCTTTTATTGAGAGTCTTTTAACCTTTTCTTTTATTTGTGGGTTTCACAGTGTGACAGTGAAAGACAGAAACAGCCTGAACAGTATTGTTAACGTTTGTTCAAAGATTACTGGAGCCAACCAGAGGGATCTGAGTTCTTTTTGTGACCAACAAAACAGGAGGAAATGTGTCCCCTCTGCTGTCTGCCCTCTCACTTCCTCATCACCTCTTCTCTTTTTTCCTTTCATGCTTTGTACAGGCTTGTTCCCTTGTGTATCTTTTTACATCGTTGCTGTTTTTAGTTTTCTGATTAACAGTGTGTTTTTTTATTATTATTATTTTGCTGTCTCCTTTGTGTGCTGATGTGTTGTCTGTTGATGTGGTGATGAGCTGCTGCATACAGTTGTGATTATAGGGATAAAAGAATAAAGTTTTGATGGATTAAAGTTGTGAAGCAATTAAATGGCACAGTCTGTGTCTAAATGTAAACAGAGGATTACAAAATGATTCAAAATGAATTCAAACCATTTAATATGTTCTTATTTTGGGGGGAGTTGAAAGCTATAAACTCTTTTATATACATTTATGATCAGGTTATTTTCAAAATTATAGTGTATGTCCTCTATAGACTATGTTACCTAATATTATTTGTAATATCCTTGGCTACAGTTGGATTCTATCTCTACTAGAAATTACATATAGTACCAGCCAAAGGTTTGGACACACTTTCAGATGGATGGATGGATGGATGGATGGATGGATGGATGCTTTATTCTTCCCAAAGTAAATTAATATGACACACACATATAAATGCAAAAAACACTCACAGAAGACAATTGTGAGATGCATAGTGGAAGTGATGCAGTAAGATTACTATTGTAGGATAGTGCAAAGGTTAATATTACCACTATGAAGTGAATGGGAAACGTTTGACTACTAAACTTGTGCTTATTTACATTGTGTTGGCAAATGTAAATGCTGGCTAGGTTCACATGTAACATTTTATATGTAAGTTTCTACGTTTTGTTTTTTTTTAGAGTTAAGCGCTGCAATCATATCTAACACTGATGTTGGAGGGACATGTGGTTCGATATAGGCCACAAAAAAAGCACCTTGGTTAATGTTAGTGGTTTCAGTTAAATATTAATGACAGTTTTTCACTTCTAGTCAATGCTGACTTTCCCTAACCTTCACCAAGTACAGCCACAGTCTAAACATAGACCTAAGTTTAATATCGCTGTAATTACTGCCAACATCTATTGTACTGCAAGATCACATCATTTAAAACGTGTTGTCTGTCACTGACTTTTTACTCATTTGTTCTGTATCAGCATATTTCCAACTTGCCAAACGTTAATTAACAACATTTTCTCATTACATTGAGTGACAACAGTAGTATATTGTATAAATGTAATTTCTACAGTAGGTGATTGGATGGATTATCAAAGTGAAGATATTAATCAACATTATCACTAGTTGTTAATAAACTTTAAAATGTAGTTTTATACAGTTTATTTATTAAATTGAGAGGTGGTACTGTCTTATTAACATAAATTGCAGTCACTGTTACCCTGACAGATTCAGTCTTCCTCTGTAATGCTGTGTCTTCACGCTGCAATGCCGCTGTTTTTCGTCCAGCAGCCGTGACATACCTGGGCTAATCAACTGTCACCCTCCTCGCCTCTCAGCAATTAAAAAGGCTGGAAAAACGGTTGCTGCCCCCCCCCCCCCCCCCTCCCCACAGTGTCCCGTTTGATTCTTCCATGCCTCCTGCAGCTTGTTAAATTTACATTTTCCGCATTAAGCAGACGCTTTTACCCAGAGAGACTTACAATAAGTGGAGATGGTGAAGATAAGTCAACATCAGTGAATCACAGTGATACTCTCTCCATTAGGTCGTTCATATACATGACAGAAAAGAGAAGTTAAAATGTATTATTTTCCATCTGGTGTTGTGAAATGGAAATTGGTTCATTTGCTACAGCATAGGAAACACTTTTTTCATGCAGTGTTGGAATAGGAAAGTGACACAGAGAGAAGCGTACATATTAAACAGGACCTTTTGGTTATTTATACTGTGTGTATATATACACAGTACAGTATATGACCTTTTCTAAGCAGCACACAGATATGAGAATATTATGCTAGGTGTGAAAAATATCACAGTCATACCTTATATTTACTAGTACGTGTCTGTCCATGTTTGAGAAGTTTTCAAAGAACGACAACAACTAAAAATGAGCAAGCTGAGAATGTACTGTAGCAGGAATCATTAGAAAAACTCCTTGCTGTGATTCTCTATAGGACCACAGTGTGTTATCGTAGCTGTTTCTACTAGCTGTAACATAAAGTGACTCATTTATAACCAAGCCAACCTCAGGTATAATGATTATATTCAGTCACTGTCTGTTCATCCCTCTCTTTCTTGCTCCCTCTTCTTCCTACCTAATTCTGTCTTTCATCTGTTCCTGACCTATGAGTTCATAGCCTATGTCTGCCAGAGAGCTGAGGTGAATTGATTCGGCAATGTATTTTCATGTCAAGCCCTTGACTTTTTAGCTAGAGGGTTAGAATTGCCTCTTTTATATCCAGTCCTTCATGTGAGGTGAAACAGGGCTGTCTCATTAGATTTGCAAAACCAATATCTGAGTCTCGAGTGCCTCCGAGTGTTTCTCCACTTTTATTTCCTTTTTTGGGGAGCACTTAGGCCTAAGCATTATGAAAAGGGGAGGGGGATGGGGGAAGAGGGGGGTGGCAACATTGGAAGAAAAACAATATACAAAAGGAAAAAAATCAATCAGCCCCACCCCCATCCGTTACACGCCCCTCCATCCTATTAGATATTCAACCCCATTCAGCCATACTTCGATCGCTTCGGAATTTTTTGAAGTGTACAGTCCAATTCATTTCAGAATGTCTGGGAAAATTACAGTTCACATTCCTCAAGACTGCTCCCTAATCTCATAGAGAGACGGAGAGAGGGTGAGAGAGAGACAGGGGAGGATAAAGACAGAAAAGAAAAAAGAAAAAAAAACGCAGAAAGACACATTGGCGGGGTCAACGGTCGAAACGCATGGCGAGTTTTTCTGACTGATACTGACTGCTGACTTATTAAACAAAGCACGGTAGAGGCTGCGAACACAATAGTAAGAGCAACAGTGCAACCCACTCGTACGCTCATAAAAGAATCACAGAAAGCATAATGCAACAGTAAACCCTTTAGAAACAAACACTAGCTATGACAAATTGCCACCTCCAAATTGGCTGTTTTACACCACATTTTGCTGCATGCATTTTGCTAGATTAGCAGTAAAAGGCAAGGCTTAAAGGTAAGCCTGTTAAGTAAGGCAGAATGCTTATGGTACACCTGATCTGTTCCTCACACTAACCACTGCATCAGTGCACCGAGGAGTTGTACTTACACTGTACTTAAACACTGTCACAGTCTTAAGAACCATACTGTGGTAATGGAGCAGTGCAAGGTCTCACTTTCTTTGCTACAAATTTACTGTAATTTGCAGATATTACACATATTTGGTTTCTGTTATCCTCTAAAGGCTATCTCTGGGACTGATGTGATACACACCAGTGTGCAAAAGTCTAAGTCCACCATTAGATCTGTTGTTTTAGCAATGCTACAATGACCATATATCATTATTTGTCCGTCTCTTCATTAGAATACAACCAGAAAAATGCAAGAAATGTGTATGGAGTATTAAAAAACAGCTTAGTGGCAAGTACCTGGCTCTCTTAAACCTAAATGTAATTAAAGTCATTGCTAACATCTGTATTGGTCCTGCTATTTCATGTCAAATGCTGCTGTGAATAAGGTCAGTTACATCAGGTTTGTGTAAGACATGCTTGAGCATTACATACACATGTTGTTTAAGTCATTGGAAGCTTGCTAATATGGCCAACTAATAAGACCAACTTTCAATCACATCATTCCATTCAAAATGCCAAAGATCACAGAATTCGACAGACATAAAATCATAATTTTGCATCAGCTAGGCCCCTCTCAAAGGGAAATCAGCTTGAATCAACTTCAGCACAGTCTCCCATAAAAGAGTTCAAGATGTACTTAGTAGCAAAGGAGGTCACACTAATACTGACTTTTGCCTGTGGAAGTAATTTTGTTCTGGAAACACACATTACTGGTATAGCCTAATGTTTTGTAAGTTGAAGCATATTCTATAGTTTTTAGGCCCGTTTCCACTGCAGGAACTTGAGGGTAACTTTACAGGGCCGTGACTGTTGGTGTGCGTCTCCATGGCACGAACCGTAACTTTTACGGTAGCAAAAACGAATCCCTGCCTCAGGATATGTACTCTGTGTGGCATGTGACTACTACTACTTATATCCATTTATAGCCTTATTATTATTATTATCAGTGGAAAACGTGTGTATTAGAGTTGGGTACTCACAAACCCTAAATCTCACACCCAAACACACACACCAAAAAAGAAGCAACTGGGCAAAAGATCTAATCAGAGATGAGCAACTGTAACACTTTAACTAACTATGATGTAAAATAAAGGAGAGTAGGCATATAATAATCGTTTTAACTCAGTTATTAATCAGAGCACTCACAAAAATCACTGAAAATCAACAGGGGGAAGCACATAGAAACTCTCTCTCTCTCTCTACCTCTCCCTCCTTCCCTTCAGCCCCTGTTGTTCTGTCTGTGGGTTGCATCAGTGAGGGGAAATGGAATTAGGGCCGGAAATTCTATTTACTTCCATGAAAAGCAAGCAGACTAAGAAACCAAACACTTCTGTCTATCAATCTCCTCCGGTCCATTTCAGTACACAGCACATCATTTACATGCAACAAACCATGGTTCTGAGACAACAGTTAAGCAGTAGTCATGTGTTCTTTGCCCAGAAACTTTTGTTATTTTTGCTATTCTTCTTAAAACTAAAAACAGATTGAGCAAAAAATGCTACTGAGGCGGCTAAACCCTCTTAAGACCCCTCGTGGCATCGAGCCCAATCTCTCTCTATACTTGGAAAACAATGACAATGCAAATGACATGGCCCTTCTCTAATCCTATAGCATCACCATGATGAACAGTGCTATCATTCATTTTTATTGATAATCCCATTCATTCATTCATTCATTCATTCATTCATTCATTCATCATTATCTCCTTTCTTTACATTTTTTCTCTACAAATATTAGTGATAGTAATTGGAAAGCTGAAAAATGAACAACCTCTTACTTTAAGCAATTAACTACAAGAGAGATGTAGTGATTATTAGAACGGATTAGAACGTGTAAGCACAAAACAATATTTTTACAATTATTTTTTAATTTGTATTACCATTTTTATACAAAATCAATTACATTGGCATTTTATTCCACTTGTTTTGCAAGGAAATAAAGTAATACTTTGACCAGTGAGCATATCTTTCTCTCAAAGTAACAGAAAACAAAGTACTCAGCAACAATGATGAAACTAATTTAAGATATATTTATGTTATTTACAACTCCTTCAAAGATGGTTATCAAACTATCTCTTTCCCATAAGCTCCTCTCTGTACAATGCTACGAAGAAGAAGACAAAGAAGCCCTTTTTAACACCAAATACATAACTCTGCACTGACCTTAAATGAATGAATTTGTTACAAATCAGCAAACCTTATTCCAATACGCTGTGTAAATGAATTCATTACTGTATAACACATTTTCAATATCATCAAAATACCTCTGCAAATGTATTTGAAAGTTAGTCAACCATGTTAGAAAATGTAAACATCAAACAAATGAGGTACTATTAATGTTTGTAAAAGTAAGTGAAAATCAATATGTAATATGAAATCATTTAGACTGTGATGATAAACGAGATGATGCAAACCTCTAAATATCAATCTATGTTTTTGTTGTTTCTTGGCAAAACTGAACCACAGTTCTGTCTGGGAGATTGTTATTTAGGTTTTTATTTTACAGTCTGAATTAAGAACAATCTGCAAGGTTTTTCATAATATAGTGTGATTGTGAATGTATTTTTACACCATAAATGACTAATGTTAAACCAAAAGAAACAATGAATGCAAAATATATTAATAACGCTAATTATACTTAAGCCAGGTCAGAATATGAACAGTATGTAGAGGTTAATAAGATAGCTGGTGTTGATGGTGAAAAATGGTAAAAAAAAAAAAAAAAAAAAAAAGCACTTTGTCACATTGTGCAAAAACAAAACTCAGTTCAGTTTTGTCTCAGCTGACTTAACTGACTTTATGGGTAATGAGTCAATCACTGCCACCTGGCCAATATGAGTTGTTATAACAGGATCGAACTTAAAAGAATAATCCACCAGACTAAAGAATTTACATTTTTTATATTAAATGTATGTACATTCCATTTACTCCAAAGTTAGTATTTATTCACACAACTGTGTCCTTAAAGTGGGAAACAAATCAGAGTTTTAATAGCATCTAGATTTTCATAGTGACACTATAAGTGACAATTACTGAACATCACTTCAGAGTTTTTGTTTCAAACATTACATTACTGTAGAGTTGAGTTGTGTTGAAATATAGCGCTTGCAACCAATAATAGCTATTGTTTTGATTTAGGCTATGTCGTTTCCCTCACAGATTATGCAACGCATTGCACCGTAGGCTCTAATTATCCTACACAATACAATTACAGGCTCGTTTCATTATCCTGTTATACTGCATAATGCTTCCTCAAATCATCAGTGCGCATGTTTGCACCTCCACAAAAAGAAAGGGGAAGCTGGCTAACAGACAGTGAGAACATGGAAAGTGGGATGAGCTCTGTGGAGGAGTTCTGCTGCACAGACTGTCATCATGTATGAGGAGGAGGATGAATGAGGAGCTAAACGGATGCTTGTGAAGAGGTTAGTGAACTGAAACACAAGCAAAAAGTCAATTTGCCAATGAATATCAAAATAGCCTTTGTCTCTCTCAGGCCTGGTGCCAGGATGAAGTGATTGAGGAGGCTGTTGAAAATTGTGAGGGGGCATTTTTTTTATAAAATCAAATTAATTGATTTAACCATGCAGTAGCCTCAGAAAGGATACTAATAACATAAGGCTCCTGTTTCAAAATCAAAGAATGAATTTATTAATTAGAGCACTGCCAAATCTTATGCAAAGTGCTATTACAATAAGTCTCATGAAAAATGAACAAGCCAGCTTTGATTTGGAATAAAATCAAATTAGGCAGATTACCTTTATTAGGCTACTTGAAATAAAGTTCATTTGTTGGTCCTTCTTTGTGAAATGGGCAATGATTGCACCATAAAGTTTGTCCTGAGCTCTAAGCTCAAAGAGTACTTACTCTATTGATATCAGTGCCAAGGCTCCCAGCTTGATGAGCTTCAGGGTTGTGAAAGACCCTTCAATAGAAGAGGTGGATAGGGGGTGGTCAACACCAGACAGGTGAGATGATAAAGCTGCTGCATCCTCTCAGTCAGCTCAGTCTGTTTAAGGAACTAAAGCAGCTCCACTGGGCTCCTTTCCCTCAAAATTTGACATGTTGTACATGACCGCCAGGTCAGTCTTGAGCTTAGGGAGACTGATGTTCAGCTCATGGTTTCCCTCAAGACTTTCAAACTCAGAGTCTGAGAAGTAACCTCTGTATATAGAAAACTTTTTTGGCCCCAGAAGGGAAAGGAACAGGAGCTTTTTGTTGTCTGGAAACCTGTTCTTAAGCTGAGTGAGAATGTTGTCCAGGATCTCAATGTGGAGCTGTAGGTACACAGTGTAAATCCCCATGTCTCTGTACCTTGCACTCACTAGAAGCCCTGATTTCACACATGGATGGAGTCAAAATTCCCCCTTTCTCTCTCCGAGGTACTGCAAAATTCATCAAGGCTGGAAAAACAAAAACTGCATATCAAACTCTATATTCTGCAAGATTGCAAACAGCACATGCTAGGCCCTTGAGATGACAGAATAAAATCTTGCACTCCTTAAGCACTACCTCGCAACATGACAGGGTTCAGAGAGTGTGCCTAACAGTGAATGAAAAGAGCTTGAGGTATTATATTCCTTATTTGTGGCTCGTACCCCGTTCAGACCAGAGGCTATGACTGCGGCTCTATCATAACCCTGGGTCACTACTTTAGCAGGGCATTCACAATTCTCCAAGAAATTAAGAACATGGCCTGTCAATGCCTCTGATCATTAAACTTGAAAAAAAAGGGTAGAGAGAAGGCAGCTTTAGTTATACAACCTGTTAGTTTTTCTCACTGCCAGTTATCCACAGGTAGCATTGATAATACTTGATCTTAAAATGCTTTCCACGTTTCCCCTTTTTTTTTGTTGTTGGTTCCAGTGCTGGAGTTGGCCTTCCGTTTTGTGATATTAATTGCTTCTCTGCGAAAGGCCACCTTGAAAAAGGCAACGCTATGAAGCTAGCCACAACGTTGTCCTTGTCTGCTCCTTCCTCCTGTCCAAGCCGCTCTGCTCCTCTCTCATCACCTGCCCTGTTCTGTTCAACTCTGCATTTAAATGAGGAGAACTGACAAAAGAAAAGGAAAACGTTGATGGCATGACATGATGTCAACAAATCTGACAACAGATTGAAAACGCGCCAAGGGAAAATAAACTTGATCTAGCTTGGCCATTCAGTTTGGTACTTCTATATCAAGAAATGAAATTATGATTTAATTACCTAGCCAGCATATTACAAAAGATAGAAATGGCTTTGGCACATGTGCCTAGCCAAGCTGCATCAGTAGTGATGTCTGAGTTACTTTTTGAAGATGTGTATGAGCTTCCTCCTCTTTGCTTCACTCATTTCTCTCTCTCTCGTCTCCTCTGCTCTTCTATCACCAATGTACAAGGTCAAATAATACATGTAGAATAATTTATAACATTCTAAATTGGGCTATTTTGCATATATGTACTTACTTTTGATACTTTAAGTCCATCTTGCTGACAATACTTAGATACTTTTACTCAAGTTTTGAATCCAGGACTTTTACTACTGTAATTTTCTTCGTTGTGGTATTGTGAACCTTTCCTCCTTTGCCTTTTCAAATCCTCTCCATTTCACTCGGGTAGCTCATACAGTACTGCTCCCCTCCAATTTTTTAATTTTTTTGTTACAATCTGCTTGATTCACATTTCATGTCACATTTTCAGTTTGAAAAATCCAGAATGATTTATTAATCTGGTAAAATCACATTCCTGGAACGTTTAACTCAAACTACTACTTGCCAGTTAGTTTAACGCAACAGTTAAATATCAAATACTGGAAGCAACATACTGCAAACTATGTATAATTTTGCGAAATTGAGACATTTTTAAGCAGAATAGCAGAGCAATTTCCATTATATTATTAAACTGTCAGTTTTTCTGACCTATTTTTCTCCCTATCTTACCATCACTCTGATCTGTGCTGTCAGACTGACTGGAAAGTAACTGAAGTGACAGAAAAAAGAGAAACCCAGTGAGATACAGTATCTCTGGCCTTCAGTAAAGCCCAGGATGATGATTATTGGTCCCACCCACTATAAATTGATATGTGATTGATTAATTCACCTGCTACTTTCTAAACAAACACATGCAGCTATGGTAGCTATGGCCTTCTGACTCCATTAAGTCCTAACCATTAAGTGAGCCAACAACCTTTCCTCTGCCTAGAGACAACAGTAAAAAAACAAAAACAATCTTATTACCTTATTGGACCTTTTCATTTCCAAAGCAAAAATGATAGAAAATTAGAAGAGAATAATTATTGAGATTAAATATAACATTTAAAATGCTATGTTTGGACTCCTCTGAAGGCCTAGAAGTCCCTAAAGGTTCCCCTCTGGTTGTTACAAAGGTTCCATGTTGCACATTATCACATCAGTCTTTAAAAATTCACCATGACCCATCGAGAAATGCATTCTCCCATTTTGGCCTCCTTATGAATTTCCACACAGAATACACTTGTGAAGTATGTTTGTACTTCAATGTTCATTTCTGTGCAGTGCAATTTAAATGTATACAGACTTCCCCCCCCCCCGATTCCTGCATTTGGTAGTACCTGCACATCACATTAACATTTCTCAATCTCTTTTAACCTAATGTGTTGTTTGACTGCTCGACCTCTGCTTTGTGCTACAGTAGAGTTAAAAGACATTGCAAGAAGCTCAAAGCATCCCTAGCCAATCCAGTCGTATCAGAAAACAGATCAAACAAGGAGACGGGGGTAAAAAGAGAAAGAGAGGGAGTGAATGAGCAAAATTGCGAGCAGGAGTGAGGAGGGCTTTTCTGTCGAATGCTCAGCCATCTCCAAACATGTCAGAAATAGAGAGCAGACTGGGAGGAGATGGCTGGCAGAGAGGCAATCAATAAACGCTCACATTTCATACTGCAGTGTGTGTGTGTGTGTGTGTGTGTGTGTGTGTGTGTGTGTGTGTAGCCTACATGTGAGCCTGCCTGCTGTGAGTATTTATGTGACTGTGTGTGTATCATATTAAGAATCAGCTCGTTGTAAGCGATTCTACCAGACTGATGAGACAAACTGTCATATTACAGTACTAGAGAACAGACCTTAATCCACGCTCTTTTTTTTTCTAGACTCAATCAAACATTTTTATCACAGAAGAAAATGCGGCGTCAGCCTCAACATTAACATATGTTCTGCGATGCTTTGAATTTCACAGTGTCTCGTAAAGATTATGTTGTGTGAGTTGAAGCAGATTCCCCCCCATCTCCGAAGGAAGTTGGGAGTGGAGTCCAGGCTAATTTGTTGAGCACATGGCCATATTTTCTGCCTCAGAGCTGTCCATCGTACCATAAACTGAACTCATTCTGAAGTAAAAATTTAAGTATTCTACAAGCACATGTCAGTACCTAATTAATCTTCACTGTAGCCACTCCAGAAAGAGTCTCTTGATGACATGATAAATCAAAAAGCTCTGTGTACTTCTTCTTTGCACTTTGAGAGAACTGCTTGTGTTCAGCCACGTTGACTTGGAATACCTGAATGTACAAGCTAACACAGTGTCAGGGTGGGCTTTCACATTGGTTTATTGCAACTTCTGACAAGTAATTAAAAAAAATAAATAAGACTTTGCATCTATGAGTTTTGTTTTGTGTCGTATTGTCATATTAGTGGGATTTTTTGCAATTTCTTTTTCATAGCATGGTTTTTTAAACACATCAAAACATTTCTAGTACAAAGTCCTGCATGAAGCTCATATCATCACCTTCAAACTTTTTATACATGATAATAATTAGGGGTGTGATATCGTACCACGAGATTAAAACGTCATGATATTTCTCGTCGAGGTGAAAGCGGTCTCGCGAAGTAATATTCAGCTGCAACCAGCATAAGTGGCGGATTTAGATGTAGGGAATATGGGCATCGTGGGCCGGCAAAAAGAAAGACGATTGGGTTTCTATCGCTCATTTGCACATCACGTCTTTTTTTTAATAATGTCATTGTGTGTGTCAGTTAACCTTGTTGTTCTAGTAAGTGAACATACAGCTTCTACCTGCTGACAACATCTCACAGTCAGCAGTAGGAGATGAGGAGAGGAGCAGCGGTAGGTTGACCTCAGGTCTCTACACTGAGAGTAAAGTACATGGAGGTAGGAGGAGCAGGGAATCTAGCACAGCTATGGAAGCCTAATGATGCAAAAAGTCAAATGAGTCACACTACCAAATTAAAACACTATTTATATGTTGTTCTACTTGTGTTGTGTAGTTGTGTGATATAGGATTTGTGCAATTTACTTATTTCTGTGTTTTTTATTAGCAATATGTTATAATTTGTGATAATATGATTCTTTATTTCATTTATATTTATATACTGGAATAATAACTAATTGTTATTTCTGTCTATCTATCTATCTATCTATCTATCTATCTATCTATCTCTCTCTCTATCTATCTCTCTATCTATCTATCTATCTATCTGGTGGACAGGGGGAAACCTTTTACAGTGCTTGCATATTGCATATGATAATTCATGAAGTAGAAGTGAAGTGACATTCATTACAAGATGATGAGTTAAAACATTTCAAAATGCACCTGCATTGTTTTGCATTTTGTGACTTTCAGTCAAATAAAAACTATTTTTCCAGTCATATATTTCATCTTTGAAGTTTTCTTAAAAATAGTGTTAAATCTCAGCTCATTCTCGTGAACCTAATGTCGTGTATCATCTCGTCTGGTGAGCTGAGTGTATCTTCACACCCGTAGTAATAATACATAATACATGAAAGGCAATAAAATGAAAATTGACAGATTTACAGATGAATGACCTTCTCTGCTTCTCTGCTGTATCTCATTTGATACACACATTTTCAACAGGAATTTACCATAAAATTAGCTACAAAATATTTAGTCATTCAACACTGCATTGGTTCATCTGCACTACATGTATCTGATCGTTGTACATCAGGTTTTAAGGAACAAAATATGATCACACTGATGATGTAAAGGTTTGTAAAACTCATGTATCAAATATGATTCACCTGGCATTACAAGGCTAAAGGTGGACTAAGAGTGAACAATTAGAACTTCTCTGTCCTATCCTCACTGAATCTTTAATGATGTGATACCATCACCTGTCCTCTGCAATTGATTACCATTGATCTGCTTCAGTGATGTCCTTGACTTTTACAGTATCACCTATCTCTCCCCCCCCCTTTCTTTCCCACATATTTCTCTTCTCCACCTCTTATTATTTTCATTTTTTCTTCTCCTATCACCCCACACACACACACACACACACACACACACACACACACACACACACACACACACTGTCCTCTTCCTCTCCTGTCTTCTCTCCCCTCCTTTCATCTTCTCTCCCACCAGGCCTGTAGATTCTGCTGAAACCTCCCGTAGTCCTTTTTGCAACACTGAAAAGCAACGACTTATCTCCCCCACGCAAACCGAGGCTTAGGAGAGAAGAAGACGAAAAAAAAGAAGAAGCGAGAAGAAGTCTTCTCACCATGACAAATCAAACACGAAAATACACACAATCCCCCGCCGGCACAACTGCTGTATAACACCACTTGGCGTTTTTTTTTTTTTCTTCAAATCACTCACTTATCCTTTTGCCACTCCCGTCTCCTTTCTTCATCTTTACTTCCCTCATTGCATCACCCAGTCTCCTCATCTTCTCTATTTGACTCTTGGACTCTTTGTCTATTGTTCCTCTCCCCACATTCACCCTCCACACTATTGATTAATTCATTTATTTGTACAGTTTTCATTGTATTTCATTTTGGCACAGTACGATTACACTGGCAGACAAACATTGGGTGTTAGCAGCGTCCATGGCAACATGCCACATCTGTAGGAGATACTTGAAACAAGATGTATATTGATATTGTAACAAAACAAAAGCTATAAATCTATTTCATATTGGAGCTCACCTTTAAATCCCTGGTCTTTTCCTCAAAGTTCATCTACCACCTCTAACTCCATCCAGATCTTTCTTTTTTTCCCCCCTTCCCTCTTAATCCTCTCATAGCTACCTGTATTCTGCCTCTTTTATTTTCTTTCATCCCTCCTTCCATCACCGTCCCCATGCATACACATTACCCCACTATCTATCTGCCTCTATTTCCCCCGTCCCCATGTCTATCTATCGACCTCTCTCTGTCTCCAGATGGGCCAGGGAACTCTGCGAAGGCTGAGCTACCGTCCTGGTCGGGGAAGAGCATTGACTTTTTGATGTGTTCCTTTCTTTTTCTCGTCACAGACTGTGTTTGATCTTGTTTCTCTCTTTCAGCGGAGAGAGAGAACAAAAGCCTGTTTCTCTGTCTGCCGTGGTTGTGGTCTTTTAGGGACAAGGTGGTAGCCATAAGCCTTCAAAGTCAGAAACTCTCTGGCATTGTTTCTTCGATTTGCTTGTTTTTATTGCATTAGTTGTCATGGAGTGGAATACAGTATATCTTTATAGTAACGGTGTAAACCTTAAAAAAACTATTATATAAATATTTTATTTTTTACCATTGTATAAATATACAGTATTGATTAACTTATGTACTTTGATTGCAAGTTCTTTGGTCACCCACACAGTGAAAAAATAAAAAAGAGGAAACCTTTTTCTGTGAATTTTAGGCACTATTTCTAATGCTATTGATGTGTTGACTATTTTATTGTAACATCTTTTTTTGGGGTTAAGTTTGTTGTTTGTTTTTTTTTATAGGTTCAATTTTGTCTCCTGTCAATTATGCCCTCTCCTATTCTCTCCCTCATCCCTCATTCCAAGAACACTTAAAGAACATGTATAAGAAGAAAACAAAAGGCTGTGGTTTTGGTGGATAGTTTCGCTTTTCTCTCTTGCGCTCATCAAAAGAACATAGCGTGTGTGGGGTTCGTGTGGAAGACCACCGTAAAGAAAAAGATGACATTTTGAATGAGTTGTGTCTGTCTTTTGCACTAATTTAATAAAGCCGTTACTGAAAAATTCCCACAATCCTGTTTTGCAGACCGTGTGACCATTTGTTCACTAAATGACAGCGAGTGTGAAAGCATGCATGAGTGTCATTTACATTTTTGCGATTTTAGTCACTTAGTTTTCCTTATTTGGTCTTTTTTTTAATAAATAAAAAAAATCTGGAGGCTGATTATCAGATTGATTTGTTTTGATTTATCAGCTAATGATTGGATGTAACATATATGTAACTTGCTTTGGTTGTAATGTTTTTGTACTGCACTTCCTACAAACATTTAGAAATTAAATGATGCCATCAGACTTGTTCTTTGACATTTTAGTTGGTGACACTGAATGTTCTTTCCTTAATGCTACTCTAATCTGTTTTTTTTTTCATTATAAATGGATGAAGTGACTTGACTGATGTGAAATAGGTCGCTCACTTTGATAAACCCACTGAGAATTATAATCATACAATACGGTTTACCTCACCTCTTCGGGGCACTTTAAGGGCTCTAATCGGGAACACTTTGCTCTTGAGTATAGACTGACTGAACTCATAAAAATTCTAAAGGTCAGTCACGCCAACCATGTTTACGTGTGTTTTTAAAGTAATCAATAAAATATCAAAGCTGACTCTAAAAGTCACTTTTATCCTCTGTGCAACCAGTGCGGGGATACTAAAATGAGTAGAGGATGAGATTATTAGAGACTGAACTTCTTTAGAATTGTTCTGTTTCTGTATATGTTGTAGCAGTGAGGAGGAGTTTTGAGTGACTCTGGAGTGAAGAGACAGCATATGTTATGTTTCTTGTTTGCTGCTAGGCCACTAAGATGCCCCAGAAGACACTTTTTTTAGCACAACACTTATGATTACCTGAAAACAGAAGATGCTGCTCGCTGTCAATCATCTGAGACTGTCCATCTGAGTAATAACATCATGCTACCTTCACTGTGGGCCATCTACTGGATTAGCCTACTTGATATCTATAAGATGATTCACACTGAATGAACTACATGCTTTCCACCCTTCCTGATCACACTGATAATAACAGCAGTCATTGACACAATTAGTAACATGCAAACAAAAAACACACTCAAAGCTCTATATGCTCCATCAATCATTTTCCAGACTTGATGGTGTGATGATTTCTGTCTTTGAGATATTTTCTTCTGTTATCAGCAGCAAAGCTAGCCTTTTCTCCATTTTTGATGGCTGATCAGTTGTGGCGAGCTATCTACCCGTTCAATTGGACAGCGTAGAAAGGCAGCAGCATTAATTTTACACTTTTCAACCACAAATGGTCAGGGTGTTCCTCAAAAATGCTTAGAGGTGCCAAATTGATAAAATGTGAAATTTCCAGGTTGCAAAAACTGCACGAAAATTGTTACAAATCCACTGGAACATATTGGAGAAAGCACTCCACTGTTGTTAACTCATCGGGCATAATCATCCCCTAAATACAACATTGACAAGTCTGTTTTGTTCTTCTTTTTCCCTCCTAGTATTGTAGACTATTTCTTGCAGTGATTACATGTAGTTATTTAACCATTAAGCAATCCAGCAGGTACAAAATGCAAGCAGGAAAAAGCCCCAAGAGTGTACCATCCAAATCCATCATCAATCAATCATTCCCAGGTCATCAAATACCACTACTTTTGTCACATGGCAATGGACTAATACTGACACACAAAGTGGCCTTTAGCATCTGTATGAGATGAACCAGGCTTTCAAGTAACTCCAATATATACCCATCCACAGCAAGATTAGATACCAAGAGCAACTGGCCGTCTATTCACTCCAATGATAACCTTAACATTAATCCTCTAACCTTAACACTATAACTATCAATCCGGTGAGTGGACCAGAGAACCAGCCACCCAGAAGAATTTTCCTTGATGTCAATTCCAATGTTAGTTTTCTTTTAATGCTACTTTAACATTTCTCAACACAAAACATGGAAGTGTCCCTGATAACTACAACAATGTTATGTTATGGTTAATACTCTAAACATCAGTTTTTCTCACTTGATTCTAAAGCTACTATGTAGGTCCTCATCAGGGTTACAAAATTCTGGGGATTTTCAAAGTTGGAAACTTTCATTGGAATTAACCAGAATATATGGGAAATAAGGGAAATAAACTGGAAATTTACAAAATAGCATGTTAGCCTATACCAGGGAACTTAAATGTAGTTAGAGAAAAACATCTTGTAGCATAATCTGGTTAAAACAACCAGATTTAATGTAAATACGGTTGAATATCTCCCCTGTTCCTCAATCACATGCACATATCACATAACTTACTGCAGGGTGACACCTACATGCACTGTGCATTCCTCCATCACATGCACTGATGATTTCTAGAACCCTGGACTATTGAAGCCACACCTTAGAACTCACATCACTGGACTACTGAAGCCACACATTTGAACCCAAGGACTATATAAGTTTTGACGATATTAGTGGGATACAGCAGCGTAACATCATGGTGATAAGCCCCCGCCCCCGCCCTAAACACAAGCACACGCACACACACACGCTTGGACACAGGCTAACATTACACAGGTGACTGGACACACACTCATCCTGCAAACCAGCCTTTCAGCACCACGGACAGTAGCTGAAGCTCCATATCAACAGCCTGCCCTGACCTGGGCTGGAAAAGAGGTGGAAAGAGTACTGAAATATTCTACTCAAGTAAAAGTACCACTACTTTGATGAAATTTGACTTGAGTACAAGTAAAAGTACTGGTCTAAAAATATACTCAAGTAAAAGTAAAAAGTAGTTTGTTAAAAAATGATTCAGAGTAAAAGTTATTGGGGGGGGGGGGGGGGGGGCTGTAGGACAAAATGATGGCTCATAGATCTCTAACTGGTTGTTTTAATTAAAGGTAAAGGTATACATTTACAAATTCAGCTTCAATGACAAAATGAGTTATGTCGACACGCGACATTTAAAACATTTATGGAGGTATGTGTCATTTTAGTGGAGACCATCCCATAAAACATTTTCTAACAACACAACCATTGAATTGAAGATGGCAATTGTGGATTCTGTAAACCCAGAGCGATTTTAGACTCTTTTTAGGAATGCTCTAACACCCCTAACCCTGATCTCAGCACCCCTAAAAATAAATGATAAATCCTCCATAGTCTCTAAAGATTGTGTGGTAAACACTGAATTATTATTGGGTTTTTTTAAAACTTGCAGGGCATTGAATGTCAAATTGTGATTAGGAGCTGAGCCCCTCTAAAGGTCTGATCCTAGTCCTACAATCTCCCCTGATGTAAACCAACAGTCATACTGCAAATCTATAAATCAATACAGGTCTTTAAATGACCCAAAGAAGACCAAACTTTTAAGTACCCATGTTAAAAAGGCTGCGCCCCTGTGCACCATTCGCTCAATTCTCTCATTTCCGACGCTGTCCTTTTCATGTGAAAGCATCATGCTCAATGCCTGGTCCTACAGTCTATGGGTCCTACACGAAGAGTGAGACAGCTGCAGAGTGAGACAGATGACAGCACAACGTCTAATGGACATTTCTTTTAGAGTTTGTTGTGTTCTGTTGGAGTTTACATGTCGCTATGAGAGCTAGCTGCCGATTGTCACAGGCTGCAATCATTTATGAATGTTAAGTTATTGTATCATGCTGGTTAATGATGCTGTATGATCCCCTTTGCTTTAAAAAAGAAATTTGGCCAACATTTTTTACTCAGTAACAGATGTGATTTAAAATGTAGCCAAGTACAATACTGAACACAAAACATACTAAGTAAAAGTAAAAGTACAGATTTTTAAAAACTACTTTAAAAGGTACAAGTACACAAAAAACTACTCAATTACAGTAACGCGGGTAAATGTCATTACTTTCCATCTCTGCAAACTACCACAGCCTGATGATGTCTCCAAACTATCAAACATTCAAATATAGCCGACACTAACAAAGCTACACAAAGATAGCTTGCACAGTATGTCCATAAGCATAACCATCAAGAAAAACACAGCATTAATGAATGGATGTGGCACCTATTTTTCCAACGTATGAGGTTACATTACATTGCCATAGATTTAAATCCCACTTCATAACAAAGAGAAGCTATACTCACTCCTTAGAAGCTCATTTTACGGGCCTTGCGCTCAGCAAAGTCATTTACGATGCTGCTCAGGTCCAAAGTCCTCGCTCTGCTGTTCTCAATAGAGAGTAGGCTATAGCCAGTCCACTGAGTCCGGAGAAGCGGGACGCGGCGGTAGGGTCAATGCCGCTTCATTTATGGAGCTAGCTAGCAAGCTACCGTTAGCTTCCAGCGGCACGCTAGCTTTTGCCCGGGTTGCCTGGGTGGTTTGAGTAAAAAACTTATAATTTGGTAATTTTAGCTTTACCCTCAGCCTGCTTCTTTCTTTCCTTCCTCTTTTGCACGCTTCTTTTTTTGTTTAGGCTTGCTAAACAGGATACTTTTACCTTTTCTAGTCAACTTTCATTCACTTGCTTTTTTTTCCTGCTGAAAGGAGAAACAACTACGTCACGTCATCGCGACTCATCATGACTGACAGCTATCAAGGTGATCCAGGGAGGAAGGTGGCTTCGAACTTTTGGACTTTAAGGACTTAAATTATACATTTAAACTGAAATGGATGAAAGAGTGTTTGAGAGCTCCTGACTCAATATGGTATTTTATTCCTCATAACATATTTAAAGAAGTTGGAGGTCTTCATTTTCTGTTAAGATGTAATTATAATGCATCCAAACTTCCCCTCAGTCTATCAAAATTCTATCAACAGGCCTTATTAGCATGGAAATTATGTTACTCACATAATTTTTCTCCACATAAAACAATAATTTGGAATAATTAATATATTACTAAAGGAAATAAGTCACTCTATTGTCAAAACTGGGTTGAAAAAAATGTAATACTTTTAAAGGATCTTTTTAACAACGAAGCTCATATGATGTCATATGAGATGTTTCTACAAAAAACAGGATTTCCCATCAAACCCAAGGAATATATATTTATAGTGAGTTCTATCCCCAATGGTTTGAAAGAGCTAATGAAAGGCTGTAGTAATCTACACGAGGTTATTAACCCTCAACAGACACTTTACTTAGATGGAATCCAATTTATTAGTAACAAATGTACCAATAAACATATTAGAAGATGTTTTATAGCAAAAGGAAAATAACCCCTCATGGAAAGACTTATTGGAACTTCCTCTTCAATGATTTAAACTGGAGTAGAGCTTGGCTTGTCCCATTTAATTTTTTTATTTCTAACAAAATTAGAGAATTACATCTCAAGCTATTACATAACATCTATCCTACTAATGCATACATCTCCACATTTTCTGACATTGATGACAGCTGTACCTTTTGTAAAAAAAGATAGAGAAAGTATCATCCATTTATTTTATAAGTGTCCATTTTGTATCACCTTTTGGAAAGATTTGGAAAATTTTCTTTTAGCTAAAACTACAGTTAGGTATCACTTTGATGAGAAAATTATTCTTGGCTCCTTCTCTCACAATAATAAATTTAACATAATTAATCTCTTCATATTACTAGGTAAATTCTACTGAAGTGTATTGCATTCACTTGAATTAAAAAAAAAATCTGTTTTTTCTGAGTAATTTATTTTTTGGTCTGTTTTTCGAGGTAATTATTTCTGTTTTTCTGAGTATTTTTTTCTCTCCTGTTTTTCTGACTAATCTTTTTTCCTCTTTTTCTGGCTATTTTTTCCCCTGTTTTTTGGAGTAATTTTTCCTGTTTGTCGGGGTAAATATTTTTCTGTTTTTCGGGGTAATTTTTTTCTCTGAATTATCGAGATACTTTGAAATCTCGCAAGAACATCCAATCTGTATCTTGTATCCATGGAGCATGTCATATATGTCCAGCTGATCCTGGAGAAACATTGCTATGTCCAGGAGATCTGAATGAGCTTTCCTCCTGAACAACCGCAAAGTCTTCAGGTGCCTGCGCAAGGTCGACAAACTAATAGTAATACCATCTATATGACTTAAAGACAGGACAATCTCCCAGTGTCTTAAACCCAGATCAAAGTCAAACTTGATTAAACTGAACAAGCAGGTCATGTTTGCTTCCATTACATTGAGCTCTCAATAAAGAGTGAATGTGTCCAATGTTTTGAATGCCCTCTAAACTCAGAAAAAAATCAGCCCGAAAAACAGAAAAGAAAAAAAATACTCAGAAAAAAACCAAGCATAAAAATAAATTACTCTGGAAAACAGAAAAAAAAATACTCAGAAAAACAGAAATAATTACCTCGAAAAACAGACCAAAAAATAAATTACTCAGAAAAAACAGATTTTTTTATACATAAAGTCAAAATGTCCAAGGCAACCCCTTCATTCCCATTTTACCTTGCCCTATATATTTTTATTTATTTATTTTTATTTCCCTTTTATTATTTAATTCTTTTTATTTAATTTATTTATTCACTTATTTATTTTGTCATTTCTATATTTCTTATATTATTTATCTACTATGTATTATTTATTTAAATGTTTTGATAATGTTTGTCCTTATTATCATTTCGATGTGTGCCTTTGTCATGTCTTGGAATGTCTGTCGTTTAGGTTTTTTTGTTCCTTTTTCAATTGTTATTGATGATAAATAAAGAAAAAAAAAGACAGCTATCAAGGTGATTGGACCAATTGTCATTTCCTCCTCCCACACCAGCCACTCAGCGTTAGCCTACTTATGAACTCTATGAAAGAATTGATCAAAGTTCTAATCACAAATAAATCAATTAAAATGTTGTTTTTCTTTGAATTGTATTAGTTTGCATGCATGTCTGATTACGACAAAACAAAATGTTTATATTTATGTTTGTACACAGTTTGTATAAATTACCCCAAATTTACAGTTAATTCCCATCCCAAATAGCATGCGAATGTGGGCCACTTGAGGCAATGATCCGGCACTGTAGGCATTCTTCTGGCCCGGACAAAACAGACGTGAACCTAAACTGGCCCATACATTTGGGCCAAATATCACAAAACGAATATGGCCCATCTTTGGCCGAAATATGGCAAGTATGGCAATGACTAATCCGGATGTGAGCCTAAAGAGGCCCACATATAAGGAAACATACTTGGCCCACCTTTGTTGAAACATATTTGGGCCAGTCTTGGCCGAACTGGTTTATTTGGTGTGTTTTTGGTTGACATCTGGCATTGTGATGGCTTGGTTATGGCCCACTTTTGGCAAACATGAGCGGACCGCCCAAGTGCCATCATTCCATGCTGTATGTGGGCCGGATGAACATGTCAGGTGTGGGCCAGATATGGGCCAAAAGAATTTTGCTATCTGGGATAAATTCCCATATATTCCAATAATTCCCATGGAAAGCAACCAAAAATGCGCCTCTTTGCAACCCTAGTCCTCATATAGGTGAAGTTAAGCTGGAGTAGACAGTTGCTGGACATTAGTCTCCATGTAGAAAGAAGGGTGTGCTGATGTTAGCTTGCATAACTTTGCAGTTGTAATAATGGGCATTTTAATTCTGCTTCATACTTTGTCAGTGCTACAATAAAACTTGGTTGGATGTATAAACTGTAAATGTAAAAAGTCTATTTCATTTATTCATGATTTGATGAGTTTCTTAATATTTTTCTTTGACTCTTCAGCAATGCAGAGATACAACACTGTAAGTCTGGATAGAATTTTGATGTCAGTCCACAACACAGGTAGCTGTCAGCTTTAATTAATGCAATGAGCTTTCACCAAACACTCCACACTTTTTCAAGCTATTTTAACGAGCACTGAGCTTTAATACCCCTATGTCGTCTTCCTTTGTTATTTGTGCATTACTTGGCAACAGAGATTAATTTCTATCAGTTGGAATGCCATGATTGCGCTCAATTATTCTGGATTCT